>NC_068371.1:26478611-26683011 GCF_023724105.1 Carassius gibelio
TAATAATTTATATTTTTAGAATTAATTACAGTATAAAATTATTCCACCAAATTATGTTAGATTAGCTAACATAAAAATGAACTGAATGTTAAATAAAAGGATAAAACTGTGTTGGTCCATTCTTTTAACACTTATAGCTTATAGACATATCTTTGCCTGGTTCTGATGTTTTCTCTCTTTTTGTTTATTTTAACTTGCTTTGTATAGTCTTTTAATACTTGCCTTCTTTTTAATATTCTTCTTAATTTCTGACTTCATTTAGACTTTCTGATCCATCCAATGTGTTTAACTCGTTAATTAGTCATTTAGTTTGATGTGTAGCAAATGTTTTACAAGTAACTTAAAAAAAAGTCTGTATGTTCTGTATGTTCTTAAAAGGATAGTGCACTCAAAGTGAAGGTTCTGTCCTCATTTACTCACCCACATGTTGTTCATGTTTGGGCGAACTATCCCTTTAAATATTTAGTTACTCTTTTTGAAACCCTGTTAAAATTTGCCATTGGTTTTTGACTGATGAGCTTTGTAACATCTAGGGTCATGAGTACAACGGGTGGACCAGCGGTCGGGCCAATGCACAGAGTCTCGATCTGAACCGCAACTTCCCTGACCTCACCTCCATCTTCTACAACCGCCGTCGCTTCAGGCATTTCCGTAGTGACCACATCCCAATCCCTGAGTCCTACTGGATGAACAAGGTAGAAGTATGAATGCACAGCCATTTCTATCAAACAAAAAAATACACTGAAAAATAAAAAAAACACTAGAATGAAAAATCAAATACAGTAAGTTTTAGAAGAAAGTATAGAGAAACTTCTTCATCTTCTCGAAAACTTTTCTACATTTATTCCACATAATTACATGCTCACACCTTTTTGTATCCCAGGTAGTTGCACCAGAGACCTATGCTGTAATGAAGTGGATAAGATCCTATCCTTTCGTTATATCTGCCAGTCTTCATGGAGGAGAACTGGTCATCTCATACCCTTTTGACCTCTCTAGACAACCCCAAGAAGAAAGGATGTACTCACCCACACCAGATGAACAAGTGAGCAAATGAATGTTGAAGGCAAAGCACCTGCACGTACTTCATTTACACTTTCTTTATTTTGCGAGTCATTGCTGTGTTTAGATTTTCAGGCGGTTGGCTAGGACTTATGCAGATGCCCATCCCACTATGTCCAACAACGACACGGAGAGATGCGGAGCCTCATTTGCCAATAAAGGAGGAATAACCAATGGAGCACAGTGGTATAGTTTTGCTGGAGGTAAACACAATTCTTCATCAATGAAGACATATAGATGATCATGCTGCATTTAATGCCCAATTAAAATCTTTTATATTATTTTGGCATCTTTTGTTGTCTATATCACTTTGTATTTCCCCTGTCTGTTACTGTATCAGGGATGTCCGACTTTAACTACCTGCACAGTAACTGTTATGAGATCACTGTGGAGTTGGGCTGTGATAAATTCCCCTCTGAGGAGGAACTCTATCCCGAGTGGCTCAGGAATAAGGAGGCACTGCTCAGCTTTATGGAGTTTGTGAGTTCATATTTCTATTGGGTCATAAGCAGAGATTGAGCTAAGCATCCATTGCAACAGTTATTTGATAAACTGCATCTAGTTGTTTGTCGATTTAAAGTACAGTACAGTTCAATTACAGTCTCAAAATGTTTTTACAAATGGGTTTGTTGATATGTTATCTTATACAACATTTTATTCTTAAAAACATGGTGAATTATTATTTTCTTTTCTGGCTGTTGACAGCATATTCTGATCAATGGAGTGATAAAAAGGGATATAATTCTACAAAATGAAACAATAATTTGGAGCCTGGCTTTATCCAGTATTCAGCTAAGTTTATGCAAATCAGTACATATTTTATGATTTCCGAAAACTTGTAAAACGAAATATGTTTGCAACTCCTAAAGTAATCAATCAGCTAGGGCAATATGGTTATATCTATTAGTTACATTATCACCCACTCCCCACAGGGTGTCTTGGGTTTATTTAGCTGCTTAAATGTTATTATGCCTTGAAATGACCTTATTTTTTTCATATTTGTATCACTTTCCTCACCTTTTTATTTTTTTGCTAACCTTTTTACAGGACCTAACAAGTTAACTAAATGCACATTGCACCTGATGCACACACTACTACCTATATTTGAGAGAAATAATTATTTAAAAAAGGCTTATCATCACCCTTTACTCTGGGTTGTCAAATGACTTGCAGGTCCACAGAGGTATAAAGGGCATTGTGAAGGATGAGCATGGAAACGGCATTAAAGGAGCCACAATATCTGTTAAAGGGATGCGACATGACATCACTACAGGTAACTATTCATAATAAAGTCATAATGCAATTTTTTTTTTTCTCTTTTGCATCAACCTGAAATGAGTAATGCAAATGTAAATGAGGGTTGCTGTAGCCTCTGTCTCTCTCTATAGCGGAGGATGGTGATTACTGGAGATTGTTGAATCCAGGTGTCCACATTGTGAGTGTAGCTGCTTCCGGCTACTCTAAAGCATCTAAGCGCATCAACCTGCCAAGGAACATACAGGTGAGACGGGTGGACTTTGTGTTGAAGAAGGTCCCACGAGAACCTTCTCTGAACTACTTTAACATCCCTGAGCTGGACAACTATGAGCGTTTTGACCCATTTAATCAGTTTGAACAGAACAGCCGGAGAGAACTGGGAGAGAATGGGGAGGAGAGGACTGAGAAGCCCTGGTGGTGGGCTTATTTCAGCCAGTTAGGTATATCTGCACCTACCTGGCTCCTGCAGAACTAGGGAACCTTCAAACACCATTGGAGGGCAACCTGGCAACTAACTTTTGGCACCCAAGCCTTACTTGATGATAGTCAACATGATGGTAACAGTATCTCCTTATGACATGCAAGATGTGCAGCTAACCACTGGATATAGTGAAGGCTTTACTGCTATTGCATTCTATACACTACCAGTCAAAAGTCTGGAATGTGGTGTATTTTTTTATTTTTTATAAAGAAGTCCCTGTTCAACAAGAGTGCATCATTGTAATGTGTCCTTGCTGAATAAAAGTATATCTTTTCTCTCTTCTTTTTTTAAAACCTTACCCCAAATACCTGAATGTTAGTGAATCATGGTTTCAACAAAAATATTATACAGCAAAAACTGTTTTTAATATTGATAATAATAAGAATGTTACTTTAGCACCAAACCGGCATATTAGATCAGATGTGCCTTTTTTGTTTATAATTTTCTATTCTGCACTAGATCAAATTTCCCAACTGCAGCTATAAGCAGCTTCTTATAAGTTTTGGCAGCTAGACATGGGACGGATGGCATTGCATAGTAAATTGTAGCATTGCTGTGGTTTTACAGTCTTTTATAAGGCCATGTTTGTATATGAATCTTTTTTTGGCACATTTGGGATGTTCTGTACATGACCTTAAGGCTGTGGTTGAAGTGCTAATTGTACTTTTTTAATTAAGTTCTTTTTTTCCCTTAATGTCCTTCAAATGAGGACTGAACATCAGGTGTGCAAGATAAATAAAGGAATAAGCCTCTGAGCAATTTCTGATTTTTAAAATAAATTTCATTCACTGTACATTAGAACTGGAATTCCTAATGTGCAGCATTGAGATAATACAATTTTTAAAGGGATAGTTCACCCAATAATGAAAAATCATGTTGTGATGATGATGAGTACATTTTAAAATTGTGCAAATCATAGAACACTATCACAAACACTGCGGTGGTTAGATCATACAAAAAGTCTATACAAACTAAGTGTATGTTGTAGTATTCAGGGGTTTTTTTCTGTTGTAGTAATCAGAAGGCTTTTTTTTTTTTTTTTTTTTTTTTTACTTGCAAATGTAGTATTATGCAATTTCTGGCCTAAATGCTTTATGCAGATAGGATGCTTTTTTTTTTGAACCACTAGATGGCAACAAAGCCTGTATAATGTTAAATAGCAGTTCTCTATAACTTTAACGGCCAGCACAAGTACATATTTGGTTTGAGTTGAATGTATTTCGATTGCTGTAAAATGGTTCCCTTAAACGTTGGAAATATTGCAAGTTTAAAAGTAAGTCTTAGTAAAAGTCTTTGAAAAGTAGGATTTTAAAAGTTAAATGGTTAAATGGCTGATGCTGATACAAATATCTACAAAACAAGGTATCCAACATGATAAATATAATATAAGATATACCAGACTAAATACTACAAACCACAAATGTTATATATTTATATATATTCTATAAATAAAATATATTTTTATATGAAGTAAAAAGATATGAAACCTATTAGAAATTTGAACAATTTCATATGTTAACATTTGTATCTAGCCCATACAAATATGTTTATGTATTTGTAATACATTTTTGGACATATATGTCATGTGCTTGTACAGTACCACTCCTGACACAGATTGCATCAGTCACTGTGTTACTGTTATTTTACTAAGAAGTCAGTCGTGAAGTACAACTGCAGCTGCAGCAGTAGTTTTCTTTACAGCTGAGCAGGTGTCTGTCCCAGTGGCTTTGTCAAGAAAGTCTCTAATGGCCTGTAATATGACTGCATCACTTCACAACCTCCAAACACATGTTGATGGAATTTTATATATATATTTATATATGTGTGTGTGTGTGTGTGTGTGTGTGTGTGTGTTGGAACATTTTGTCTTACAAGATGTTCGGCTCCACATGCTAGTCATGATTTAGTGCATATATTTGTTGCTTTTTAATGTACTTTCTATTTTTACAAATCTTAATTTGTCATTTTTTTCTCTTTCACATTTGCTCCAACTTTACATTGATCTCCCCATAACTGGAGGCACGGTACATAAAAAAATGCAGTTTCAGTTGAAGCATGTCGGGTGGAATCCGTGGTTTAGGCCTATATGCATCCATGTAAAAGAGCTCTCTTGCTTTCTTCTTTCTCTCTTTTCTGGCAGTGAGGTGTGCTCAATGTGGCAGAGATAATTTGTTTGCTTTTCAATTATTTTACATCAGTGGAGACAAATTGATTTGTACAGCATAAAGCGACAGTGAGAGTGTAGTGCGCTATAAGCAGCTCAGACAGATCAGCTCTAACTTGCTTATGCTAAAGTCTGACAGACAATGGCACTGTTCCTGTCATTCACTCTCTGCTGAACTCAGGAGTTGGTGCACCTAAGAGAAAACAACTGTGGTGTTCTAAAATCAGTCAGTTGTGATATGTACTATTGTTTGCTTTATGAAAGTTACTGAGCCCTGTATGCGTGATTGACCAAATAAAACTATAACCAGACCAATGTGTAACTGAGTTAGCCTAGCCATATATCAGCTTATAACAAACCATGCAACCCATTTTTTTTTTTTTCAGAAAAAAATGAGATGCCATGAGTTTCTAAACAGTATAGACAAAAAAGAAGTTATTAAATATTAATAATATTAATTAATTAATATTAATAATAATACTAATTGAGGGTAATTTTGGGGGTTAATTATATTTAAAACAATTATTATTAAAGTTTTAATAAAACTTTTAGTAAATTCAAAGTTTTACTTTCTATTTAGATATGTTCTAGGTTTTGCTAACAGGCTGCTCAAAAATGCAAACCTCATATTAAGTAAAGAGAAAAGAAAATGGCTTCTATATGAATGAATGTATGAACTTCTGAGTTTTACACATAACATTTTCTGAGGCTTAAGCACCTCATTTTACTGTTCATTTGTTAAAAAGAGTGAGCATTAAGTCTGTGTCTTTACTGATATCATAGAAATTGCTTATGTCTGCTAAATAAAAAGCAGTGAAGGACAGTTATACAAAGAGCTCAAAATATCTCTCTCTCTCTCTCTCTCTCTCTCTCTTACACACACACACACACACACACAAACACTGCTCCCCATGTGAGCCAGAGTTCAGGGGTCACCAATTACTTGTGGAGGCTGAGAAAGTTGCAGAGGCCATCCCACGGCTGCCATGTTGAATTAATGTCTGTTTGCTCACAGGTAGAAAGTCAGTCCTCACTGCAGCTCAGTGGGTTTGTTGAATTACAGGCCAGTCATCCAATATGCAGTACATACTTGAAATCACTAACATGTATTAAAAAAGTTTATAATATCTTATACAAGCACTGTCTTTGTAGACATCTATACTGATGACAATAAACATGAAGAATATTTCAGACATACATTGACAATATTAACATGTAACCATAGCATGTTTTATTAATATAACAAGACAGAAACAAGCAATATCTCACAAGCAAGCCGGCTTTGGCATTGTCATTGTTGTTTTTGATTTGTTACCCTTAAAAATGTTAATTATAATATATGTATAATTAAACAATTATATGTAAACTATTTTCTTTTTCATTATAATCCTCCTGAGCAAGGACACTATTCTCTGTACAAGAAAAACGTGAAAAGTCTGGATCTGAGCCCGAATTCCTCACATCACACTAGCATTCTTAACTCCAGTCACTCATATGCGGTTTGTTCAATGTCCGAAAACTCTTTACCCACCCTGTGTAAAAGGAGAAAAAGAAAAGAAAAGAAAAGTGGCCATTGTTCAGGGCAGAGTTTGCAGAAGGTGAGCCCTTTGCACTTTGTGAATGATTTAAGTCTCAATGGGTCTGATTCATTGTGTTCAGCCAAACCAGCATAATTTGCAAAAACAGCACTTGATTTTGTAATAAAGGTCCAGTGTCGTTTTCAATTGAGTCCTGCTGCTCAGTGGTAGTAATTACAGGGGGATTCTCTGTCTCTCTCTGGTCCCCTCTCTCAGCGTCAGTGAAGGTCTAGCTGAACTGCAGAGCTAATACACACTGGTCAGCAGAAGCAAGATACACAGACGTGCACAAATTCACACTGAGAGACAAGTGTATACCGTATTTTTCGGACTATAAGTCGCACCTGAGTATAAGTCGCATCAGTCCAAAAATACGTCATGACGAGGAAAAAAACATATATAAGTGGCATTTATTTAGAACCAAGAACTAAGAGAAAACATTGCCGACTACAGCCGCAAGAGGGCGCTCTATGCTGCTCAGGGGTAGGCTACAGGAGCAATGAGCAGCATAGAGCGCCCTCTTGCTGCTGTAGACGGCAATGTTTTCTCTTGCTTCATTTCTCTCAGTTCATGTCAAATGAATTTTGATAAATAAGTCGCACCTGACCACCCAAAACTTTATAACTGCATGCGCTATATAAAGGTCAGATATCACAACTTTCAAAACTGTTCAAAGCAGTGTCAAAGACTGTAAATAGGCTTTACAAAGATGCACTCATATTATGAATAGGAGACACATGCTTAGGACGGCACACATGAATTGGCTAGTCTAGATTTTTAACACTATTTGAGCATAAGAAACAGAATTTATGAGACACTTGATGTAAAATTTCATTGGTGAATTAAAATGTGAAATTAAATTGTACGCTTGGCGAACAGCTTTGAAGAAATGAATGTTTTCCCATTCAAAGAGACAGAAGTATGTACTTGCATGACTGAATATAGTGGCCTGAGAGGCGTTTTAAAGATGGCAGCCGAGTGAAAGGACTTTAACTTATATCCCTCACAACCTTTCTTAATTCCAGTCAAATATTAAAGACCCCTTGTGTTGAACATCTATTTTTTCACGTTGTTTCCATTTTTGTCTGGTGTTTTTAATATTCATTATTCAAAGGCAAATTCATCAGTCAGCACCACTTCTGAGCAAATCTTAAACCGCAGTGTACAAAGACAGTCTCACGCAGGTTAAAACAGCTCCTGTTTCCATGTAACCAATCCCATTAATTTGCGTGGACAGGGCTTTTCATATTATTATAATCTTTTTGTTTTATTATTATCTTGTTTTTGCAGCATTGAGCAATGTTTTTAAGTTAGAATCCACTCACAACTGTTTCAGTGCTCAGTTCTGCATGCTCACGATTCACGAATCCTTTCAATATAACAACCAATGTGTAGATGAGATGTAAGCAAGGCTCTAATTGTGGATTGTAGGGCTTCATTAATTGTAATGGAACTTAAAGGAACACTCCACTTTATTTGAAAATAGGCTCATTTTCCAACTCCCCTAGAGTTAAACAGTTGAGTTTTACTGTCTTCCAACCCATTCAGCCGATCTCTGGGTCTGGCGGTAGCACTTTTAGCTTAGCTTAGCATAGATAATTGAATCTGATTAGGCCATTAGCATCTCACTCAAAAATGACCAAAGAGTTTTGATATTTTTCCTATTTAAAACTTGACTCTTCTGTAGTTAAATTGTGTACTAAGACCGATTTTCTAGGAAGATATGACTAGGAACTATACTCTCATTCTATTGTAATAATCAAGGAACTTTGCTGCCATACCATGGGTGCAGCAGGTGCAGTGATATTGCGCAAATATGAAATTAGGATACTGTTGGAAGTTAGCTGGGAATTATTTGGCGCTGTGTAATATCACTGCACCTGCAGCACCCGTGGTACAGCAGCAAAGTTCATTGAATCTTAAGCCAGAATAAGAGTAGTCTCAGTACACAATTTAACTACAGAAGAGTCAAGTTTTAAATAGCAAAAATATCTAAACTCTTTGGTCATTTTTGAGCATGATGCTATTGGTCTAATCAGATTCAATGATCAATGAGCTACAGCTAAAGGGATACCGCCAGACCCGGATATCGGCTGAATGGATTCGAAAACTGTTCAACTCAGCTGTTTAAATCTAGGGGAGTTGGAGAATGAGCCTATTTACAAAAATAGTGGAGCGCTCCTTTGCGAATGTCCAGATTTATCCAGTATTGCCACTTGCCATTGCCTAGCATTTACTACTTCAGTTAAATATGTGAAAGTGGAGCAGGTCCAAGCTGGTGCTATTGAGTGGAGGCAGGTGAAACCCCTCTTACTCGGGTCCTCTCTGACGCTCCTCGCACTCGCGACGAGTGGGGCTCGAACCCGGGTCTTCCAGCATGGGAGGCGGATGCACTAACAAGGAGGCTAAATGGCTACAGCCACTAGCGTCTGTCGGGACTCATTATCGTAGCTTATCTATGGATCTGATTTATGGATCCACACCATGTTCTGGCCCTTTAAAACAGTACATACAAATAGTATTACTTTAATATAACATTAATGGTATTTGACTAGCCTGAAATCGATAACAGTGTCTCTTTTGCAAATTGGTGGCAATAGTCTCATCCAGGCAAAGTTCTTCATAAAGGAGCAGCGCTTGAAAAGCAGTGAGTTAGCTAAAATAATCACTACGTGATTGGACCAAAAAACATGGCTGCATTTCCCAAAAGCATCGTGAGCTAGTAGATTATATACCCATTGCCAACTAATGATCTCTTTGATCAGCTTAGCGCATAACACTTTTGAAAAACATAGTCCAGGACACTCTCTGGAAAGCATCTGGCATATGGTCATCCGAATTTACTTAGCATAAATGAATGAACTCAAAGTGTTAAATTCAAAGTGCTAAATTCTCTTTTAATAATATTATTACATTATTAAAATTGTGTTGTAAAGCTTGAGTACAGAAACACACACAAGCTCCTGCACATGCAAACGGTCACTTGCACAGATGTGTGTTTAGACACAACGACGAATAGAAATAGAACAGCATGGTTCTGACCACACACACTGTGGTCTTGTATTGTTCAAACCTCCTGATGCTTAACAGAGACAGGTTTAGTAATGCCAAAGCTTTGTTATGTTACTGTCTCCAACACAAAAGAGAGCAAGAGGTGCTTGTGATGGTTTTGGGTGGTGTGTGTGTGTGTGTGTGTGTGTGTGCAAGTCAATTTAGTCAAAAACACATTGGTGGTTATCCATCCTTAAATCACAATGGCCATCAAAAGTGCTTAGTGAAATTTCTCAGATTTCTCAGAAATGTGGGTATTGTTTTATTTGATTTTGGCTGTAGAGGCATAACGTTCACAGGTCATTCAACACAAAGCATGCGTAGTTAAAGCTCTGACCCCTAAAGTAATCTGACGGCTTAAGGCTTTTCATAGTCGTAGTTTCAAGCAGCAGTGTTTGTTTAGATTTCCCCTTCTTTTTTCCTGTGTTTGTTATGATTTCTATTTAACAGTCTGTAGTCCCCTAGATTTGGTTGGTTTAAAGAGACAAAAAAGAAGTTCCTGGAATTTCTCCTTTTCTTTTTGTTATGGGATTATTTAACTGAGGCACTGATGATATTTTCCCAAGTAAAGCGTTATAAGTTCAGTTCAACCAGACACAGAATTATTCTGTTGTAAGCTGTCTTAAAGATTTATAGGCTGACTGATTGCACTTCTTGTGCTTTTACCTCATTCGTCCCAATAAGTAATACTGTATAGGATGTTATTAATGTTTTAAGTGGTATACACGGTTCTGTTTGTAACATGTTGTAAATTTTTGTATTTTGAATGGTTATCACATGACTTATAAGTGCCTTATTGCTGGATATCCTAAAAATGAAGATAGACACATTGTTAAATAGTAAACTGGTTGCATACTATAAATTCTGGTGGATTTAGTGTATTGTCTGGGTGTTCATATAATGCTCATAAGGTCCTGAATATTGGACAAATATGATTTTTTAAAAAGTATTATTACAGCCACACTTTGATATTTAGTTTGTTTGCTACATTTGACACTCTTATGAAATCCTTATGTAAAATCCACCTGGCTAACTAGATATAAAGAAAATGCAATTCTTGTTTTATTTTATTTAGTTGTATTTATTTATTTTTAAATTCGATTTAATTTGCGATATTATTAAGTAAAATGAGTGCTCTGTGTTCTCGTATCATCTTTTGTTCTCCACCACAAAGTGCATTTGTCAGGTTAACTCAGATGAACAGTTTGTAAGGAAATTCAGTGACTCATTCTAGGTGCATTAACTCTTCTGAATAGCTTAATGGTTTAGATGCCCAAAGGCCAGTGAAACACGTGTAAAACCTAACTCAAGCTGCTGAGACGACAAATATTTTTGAAATGCAGTTGAAATGCTGACAATAGATTATTTATTATTCCTAAATATAATTACTATACAGACTTTTTAGATTTTATTTTTATTTATTTTTTATTTTGTCATATACATTCTTTAACTGGTTGTGTTCTAATCTTTGCCCCCAAAACAGATTTCATGGATAGCTGGATGGGAATGAGAAATGCTGTTTGTATGTCTCTTGAGTGTAAATGTCATACAGTATGACCTCAGTCTTTACAGATGAAGCATGCCTATTTCCCAAAAGGCCATTGCAGGAGCAGGACTCAATCCTCTGTGGCATTTCTCTGTCATTGGTCTTATAAAGCGGCAGCATTTGTGTGAAGCCTCTATTTATTTTTCTCTCTTTCCTCCTATCTTTTCTTCTCCATTGCATTCATTTCATCCTCATATAACTGCACCATTTGATTAAAACAGTTCATTTTTTCCCCTGAGTTTGTGTGCGTGTGTGCGTGTGAATTTGTGTATCTCAGGCATACGCCTGGACAAGTGAAGTAAATGCAATTCAATTAGATACTGCCCTACGGCATGTAGTGTTCCTGCATCTCTCCACTGAACATATTTATCTTACATAACTCACAGGAACTAGTCCATCCATTACTGCACACTCACTTTTTAAGTGCTTCGGCCCAGAGAATAAGAAATAAAGACGGTTGAAGGCAGCAGGTTTGTAAAATAGCTGCCTGAAAGTATTGTTCTGTTGGAGGATTTTTATTTTCCTGTCAGCAAGGATTATGATTCTGGATTTAGTTGTCATCGTCTGTCTAATGTTCAAACTAGCCCATCAAAAGAACTATTGATTGAGAGGCTTACCGGCTATTTAGTCATTAAGTTGAATTATGATTTATTTTTCAACAAATAAGATGATTTTAGGATATTAAAGTCAAGCGACAGACTGCCGTTTCTTCATGAGGCCATTGTCTACGCATCAGTGAACAATAGAGCGAATCAGTTATCTGATTGATTCTTTTAGGTGTGCACAATGGTATCCATTCAGGTCAGACTAGAGAAGATTCTCAGCTAGGTCTTCAGCAGGATTCTGTTACCTTAAATATATATAATACTTCATGTTAGTAACGGGGCTGAGCCTTAAGGAATGTGTTGACTTTAACTGAACCAACCCATGACAATATTTCACTCCACTAAGATTTATATCCCATCTGCATGTTTGTTCTTTCTCTGGCCTGCAAGAATTGTGATAATATTGAAAACAGGCCATTTTGTTGCCACATATTACTCAGTATCTACATACCACTCAGATATTACTTTTTTTTTTTCTTTATATAGATTTACAATGTATAGAAGTTGAAAGGTGGTTGATGCGGAAAGTTGGTGAGAGTGAATGTTTCTGTAGGCGAAGGCAGGGACAGTTTATGATTGGTTGTCTGTTGGTAAACAACTTACCCAAATGGAAATCAGTATGATGGCCTAAGAAAAGTCACATGACACTATGACTGTGTCTGTGTCACCTCTTCACTTTGCAAGCTTCTCATTCTCTCTGTTTCTTGCTCTGACTGTTATATAGTTGACTTAACTGATAAATCAAGCTGCAGTACACAAGCTTTGTTCCCTCTGTTGTCGTTTTCTGTCTGTGTGCATCACTTTGAGTTCCAGAAACAGTCCTGCTATCCATGTAGCAAGCGCCTCTCTGAGCTCCAAGACACTCAGCTGTCAAACATCTGTCTGCCTGATTGCTCTGCTCTGTGTGAAAAGTGTAAAGTGTTTCCTCAAGCTGCTCTTTTGGATGTTAAAGTCAGCCTTTGTTTTGTAAATGCATGTCATAGATCTTATTGCGAACAGTTCATCCATGTATGTTTCTTTTTTTATTCTAATGTGACCTTGTAATGTTTAATCAAAATGACATAAGTGATCTTCAGGTGAATATGAAAATTACCCTCTGCTGACATATGTCAGACTTCTCCAAAAATGTAGTGTGCTAAAACCATCCCTCCAGTCGACTACAAGCTTGCGTTTATTTTGATTTCAATATACAATCAACAACCAAGACCTGCCCCTTCTTTCTGATAATGTTACACTTGGCTGTATGGTGAATTATTTCTCTTTATACTTCAAGCACAAGCAGAAATGTTCGAAATATTGGCTTACACAAATAATCAGTCACTCAAAACACTCGGAAGTGCTTCCCAGAGGTCCTGAAAAAAAAGCATCATCTGGAGTTTTTTCACTCCAGTAATTAATGACCAAGCTAAATGTGACATTTAATGTTAGCCAGTAGATTATCATAATATAACCAATAATTTGATAAGTCATTTATCGATTTAATGTTAATTTTGTTGTACATGTTAAATGGCAAACTTCTCTAGAATCTTTAGAAATCACAACAACTTTTTATTTAATAAAGATATTGGCAAAACTTGTATTATTTGTGAAAATAATTCTATCACTTATACCTAGATGCCTTCAGCAATACACAAATGCAATGCAATGCAAGTGTTGTAAAATCAGCATTACTTTGTAAACAATGTTTATGATAACTTGGTAAAATTACTACAGATACACATTGTTACACAGCTATTATACACTGCAGACATTGAATAAAAATATCAAATCACAGGCAGAACTTAGAGCATGTAAAGCATATTCCAGCGCCTTTAAGACTTTAACTCCTCCAATCCCCTGCATGTGACCCGTAAGCTAGCAGAAAATCTCCAGATGATCTTCTGCTAGTACATAGTGAGCTAATTACATTGAAGTTGAAATTCATGTGGTGTAAAGTCACCATGCTCAGCTTTGAAATGGAGAAAAGAGGAAGATTTAAACAAGTGCAAACCTTTCCAAAGGTGAGGAGAGAGCAAGTTATTTTAAACCATTAAAATAATGCTATTTAGGTGGGTTTTGGTTGAGAAAGAGTATAAATGCAATGCTCTTATGAGAGTTAACACTGGGAACGTTCTGTGAATGCTTCACTCAGGCTTGGTACTTTTAATGTCCTGTTCCTTTTGTCCCCATTAGCCCCTTTGAATTAATCTGGTTGCACATATGTACTTCCAGGAAAGAGATGTTCATTTAGTTTTATACCAAAGCTTTTTAGCTCCAGTTCTTTTGATATTGAAAACAAAGAGCTCAATAATCAGCCAGTCAGACTCCATTGTGCATATTCAAGCATATAATTACTACAACTGTAATGGAAACCACACTTTAGTGTAACCGTATGGCTGTGGGCCTGAAGTTGGCATACTTTTAGGAACAAGTAGATGGCTGCATGGCCGCATGAACACACAGGGGTAAGGCAGTGCACCATCTGTGCATCTGGACACAGCCATACTGTCAGAGCAAGAGTGTAGAAACACAGGCTGTTTTTTTTACGTTGGGCTGAACACACATAATTATGTTTTTGGCTTTTACTACGAATGCATTAACTCTTCTGAAACTAACACATTTTCTGAAGACATAAGCACTCAGGGTATGTTTACATGTCAATGATGAGATAAAAACAGAAAAGATTTCCTTCGCTTTTTTCATGTACAGATGCTTCCCATTCACACAGATCTGCAAAAATGACTTAAGTCACTGTATTATGCTTACCAGGACAGTAGTTAGAGATGTCATTTTTAAAGAAACACTACTTTGCACATAATGTCAGTTTTTTTTTTTTTTTTTTTACAAATTTGTGTTTTGTAGTTTACACAGAGATGATATTTGTGTCATTTTTTTTTTTTAATCTTGAACTTTAAAATATGTTTTCAGTAGTTTGCATTTTCAAGTACGATTCCAAAAAACGCTGTTGTCATCTAAATTAACTTCCAATAAAAGCATAAAAAGTTTCACGTTAATAGTTGAAAACGGGGTTGTGTAAATGCCGGCTTAGTGTGTTTGTCTATTCATGTGTGGGTCAGATTCAAGGAAGGATAGAACATTTTCAATTATTGAATTATGATAATTACATTTTTGTGGGGTTAACTGTACCCTTTTAATGAAAATGCAGTAAGTGTTACTGTGAGGGTTAAATTTAGGGATGAGGATAGAAAATATTACTGGCTATAAAACGTTAAAAAAACATAGAAGTCAATGGAAATTCTCCACCATCACTGTGAAAACAAATGTGTGTGTGTGTGTGTGTGTATGAATAAGGTACAGATGCAGAAAGAGGGAAAGAGAGAGTCAAGCCCCAGCTGGAATAGAGATAGTAACACACATTAACTGGCTCTTTACCTCCCAAACTCCATGCAGTGAGAACTGGGACTGGCCCCTCCGTCCTCTACTTCATTACACTCATCTCATTTAACCCTAATCTCACTTTACATCCCCTAAAATAACATTGTTAAATCCACTAATCACCCTAATCAACCATGAAAGCCGAAGCAGTATAGTTCATCAAAATATGTTGAAGTTCATTTCTGTGTTTATTTCAAGTTACCATTTGAGGTTTTGTAGTGAATGTGATTGGATCCATTTCAGCTGAATTGCTGTCTTGCTCCTCAAGTCTCAGTGGTTATGCTTCTTAAATGGCACAAGTCAAAATAAATATAATTTTCTAGGAATGGAAGAGGCTAAAAATGGAGTGTCATAAGTGATAAAAAAGACACAAAGGGCTGCAATAGAATAATAAGATGAGTACTTTGACACTCAAACACGATCGGTCTTTTATTCTCTCTTTCTCTTGTTCTCCATCTCCCTCTCATGTGGAAATGGCTGCGTCTGGCATTAAATATGTAAAATTAGCTCTTTGAGTAGAACATATTTCTGTGTTGCGCTCTGAGCTTGCCCGAGCTCAGGCATGCATACAATATGCAATTGGTCATCCCCATGGCAACCCAGATTGGATGAAAAGGTTTAGTGAGTGAAAGTGGATCAGATTGGGATGATTTTTTATTTAGTGAGTTTATTCATGGCGTAACTCACACCAAGTGTCTGCTAGAAATGCTGCATGTGTCTCTGTGCATGCGAGGGAGCTGTATAGGCAGACACTGAGGTGGAGAGATGGGTAACTGCTGTTTTTTTTAAATGGCTTTTTGGTTTTAAGATACATTGTAAAACTATCCTGTTAAATGTACAGTAAAAAACTAGCAGCTGTGGTTGTGAGAAAATTCACTCCTAAAAATAGGAGTGACAATGACATTGACCCAAGCAAAACTATTCACTCCTGTTAACTTGCAATTTCAATTTTGTGCATTTTTCACTTAGAAGTTTGGCTCTTTTTTACTCAATTATATTCATACTCCAATGCAATGCACAAATGATGATCCGAAATAATGTACAGTAGGAGTGTTACTGAAAACTGTTTTAATCGTCTTACATTAAATACAAACTAGCAGAGACTGATGCCATTGAGTTGTGTTGATAAAGTTCAGTGATTTGGAGAGGAGGGAAAACTTCCGTATGTCACAGAGTTCAAGTTGTATGAAAAACACACCTCATCCATGTATGTCTGAGCATGTGTACTTTGGTCAGTGATTAAAGCGTTTATTACATGCCTGTTATTATGATTAAAATGTGGCATATACTACATATTTTAATATGATTATGGTTACTATTATTATGAGCTTAAACACATCAGTTTGATTGAAGTGTTGTGTTTACATGTACAGTTTAATCAGAATATGGCCTAAATCTCATTATAATCACATTATGAGGGCGTGGGAAAACATAGTCATAATTACTGGTATTACTGGACTCTATCATTGTTTCATTAAGTGTAAATGTACCAGCATATGCTTCAAACAGATTCCTCTGGAGTCAGATTCTGTCTTGTTGTTATGGCTTTAAACACAGTGATTAAGACTATCCACAGTTTCCGTGACATCCCAGGGGAATTCCCGGCAACATGTTAATGATTTAGCACCATGCCTACCTTGAGCTCTGTAGTGTCAGCGATATGGCCAGGGGTTTGAAACCTTACATTAGCCCACATGTTTCTGTTTTGACTGTGCAAGTGCTGGGAACCTCTCCGAGTTATTATGCTGCTTATTCAGAGCCTTAATCACCCCACACAGTACCTGCCCTCTGTCCTCATCCCATAATGCACTGCCTCCAGCAACTGGTGGCCATTTCGGCTTTGAACCAAGCCCTAATAAAGAGGCATCTGTTTCGATGGATGTTAAACACTGCTGTTAACTTTCATTTCTCTTCTTGTCCCTCCTCCCTCCCTGGAGAATGGAGGGATGATAATGGATGGATGCAGGGTGCCTGGTTTTCCATGAAATGTGAATTTGACGCCAGCCCTTTCTTTTCTTGGCTGCGACCTAATCAATCATAACCAATCACAAATTGATCAGCTTGAATCAATTTCAGACCGTTAAGATTAAAAGCAGAACAGTTCGCGGCAGGCTGTTTTTTCCTATGCCTAATTTGTTTAATTTGGGACGAATTAACCCAGTGCCTTTTAAAGGTAACCATAAGTCTAATGACTGCGTGTCTGTCCAGTGTATGAGGTTGTTGAGAGTGATCAGAAATTGCATTGCTTACTTTCACAGCCAAGTTGCAGATTCGGATTCTCATAAACTTCTCAAATGCCTCAAACACTAATGTATTTAAACTGACTTCATCACACATACATGAAAGCATGTAAAAAAAGTAGTGTCAACTTCATGGCAATTACTCATATGTTCTGCCTCCACATATTTAAACACTTTAATGTCCAGCTCTACATCCGGAGTAGTGTATCTGTTTTGTAAATATTGATTCCAACTCAATTGCCAATGACAACTCAAAGAAACCTTTGCATTCATCAGCATTAAAGGCCCTGGGACAAATACTGTGCCTTCAAAGGCCTTCACCCATCCAGCAATTAGGGCTAATAGTTACTGCAGGCCAAAATGTTCCCCTTCCTACACTGCTTCACTATTGAGCAATTCGCTGCCCCCCTCCCTTCACCTTGTGGTGGTCACAACCAGGGGGCCAGGCCCAGGAAGTTTGTCAGCTTTGAAGATCGGAATTGTAGGTCCAAGGAGCACTTTCAGGGGTTAGCTATGGTCAATTTGGTGTTTCATATTCATTTAAGGGGTGTGAAGGTGGAGATATCACGGCTGCAACCTCTGACCCAACTGAAGGTGAAAGGAAATAATTCACTTTGTTAGACATTTCGATTTATATTACGCTGGAATGAAAAGCGTTTGATTGTTCATCCAAAAACGGTTGATTGGATCCATTTTTTTGTTTTATATGGACAACAATAGTTTTTAGATAAAATATCCACTCATGTTGTTCCTTCCAAATCAACTCTAGCTTTTATATTAGGCATTGTTGAAGCTTCAGTCACAGCTTTATTCAATAAAATACATCAGTTTTACAGTTTGAAAGCCCTTCTCGTTAATCCTCCCACGCTAGTTTTTGACATATTTGGCCTTTGAGTCCAAGCTCATGGTAAACCTATTTCATACTAAATGAAATTTTAGCTCTTCAACCTGCTGCAATATTAAACTCAGGAATACACCGATGTGATTGTTTATTTTTTTTTTTAAACCTGATGTTAAATTGCCTGTAGGAAACCACTGCAGCGGTCTTCCAGACCAGAGTCACACACAACCAGGTTTGTGAATCCGGTTGGCAGCGGTATGAGTTTCAGTGTCGCCTCCGTTGAGGTGAGCAGAGGTGTCAGTTTAAACTAATGTGAAAGGGCCGGTCGTTTTCTCTCTGCTCCAGGCATTTTCAGTACCGCTCAGCCCCGTCAGGATCCCGTTTCCCCCTGGCGACTGACTGCTCCAGCACCAGACGCTCAAATCAGTCACAGATTGGCACGAAGAAGAGCAGAAAGCACACACAAAAAAAGAGAATGAGAGAAATGGGGGGAAAAGGAAATCCTAATGAATAACATTTGGGGTCCACACCTTGTCTGTCTAGACCCCCACTCATGTTTTCCATTCATGCTTAACACTTTGATCACACATTCAATTTGTAAATGTTACAGATGACCTCAATCCTTTTTTCTTTCCCAACGTCTCCCACTCGGTTTCACTCACTTCCCTCTATAGCAGAGCTCAGCCCCCGGGCCGTCGATTGGGTTTCAAAGTGTTGATCCTCATCTGAAATCTATTGCTGTTATAAAGCGGAGGAGTCGGAGAATGTCCATCACCATGCGATCCATAATCTATGATCCATTTGCTTTGGGAATATGATGGTATTTAGTTTCAATCAGCGCCCTGCAAAAAGGCATTCAACACAGATTCGTGGGGGTACATAGCAATTTTTCTTTGCTTTGATTTTTTCTGCTTTCCATTTTGAATGAATTTAAAACTTCAGGGTGTTTTTGAGTTAATGCAATTCATGAAGGTATTTCTAAATCTGTCATTCAGTTTTCCTTTGTAATGTTATAATGAAATGCATCGTTTTTTCAAAGAAAAGATGGTTTTATCTGTCAACCGTGTCTGTATAGATTGGTGTAATTTCTGCTCTGGGAAAACACAGCCCAGCTTGAGCGTCTTTTCATGCTCTCTCGCAGTGTCCGGTGTACACAAAAGGCCGATAACATGAATATTGCTGTCGTCCCTCAACACTTCCAATGGAGAAATTCCTGGGTAATCGCTGGCGTGGTCCACAGTGATTTTGACTAGATTAGTCCTTCCTTCTTATCCCCATTTAGATATAATTTAATGGATTTAGTTATTCCTAAGTGCTGACACATAACTAAGAAGTTGTCAGAACTTGTGGAGAGCTCATTTCTATTTTCAAATATGCTGCTTTCTATGTCAGTGTTTCTGTTGTTTGCTGAAGCATTCACTCGAATAGAATATAATGGTATGCATACAGAGTTTTCCCAAATAAATAGAAAACAAAATTATTATTTGACCCTTAATTTAGGTATTCATAGTTAAATAATAAAAAAAGGTATAACATAAAAGATTACAGATGACAACAGAAGTTGATAGTTCCAAGTCAGGTTGGCCATGTTGTTAACATAACTTAATCAGAAATCACTCACAAACCTCTTTACTGGAGTCTCTATGTCAGGTATTTCTGTGATCAGTGTTTTTTCACAGAGAGCCGGTACTCCAGGTGCTGAAAGAGAACTAAAGAAGGGGGTTTGTACTGACCTTATCAGCATCTAACCCCTGTCATATCACAGCCTTTAGAGGCACACACACATCTCACCACCATGCCAATACACACACATAACACACGGACACTCGTCAGTCATTACATGAAATCCACTGCTCTTTTTTTAGGTTATAATATTTGAACTATTTACAGAACGTACCTGATGCGCTGTAAGCAAATTTCAGGAGTACATAGGATATCAGCTACAGTGAAAAAATATATATATATATTTTTTTTTTAGGGTTATGATTTTTCATACTTGTTTGCACCCTCAAAAATAGAATTCCCTCACTAAAGCAGTTTCTAGATGAGGAGACCATCACTTAGTCTCACATATGGGATGAGTAACTACCGCTGTTCTTTTTTCTAGATACACCGTATCAGTCACAGCAAGAAAAATCCCTGACAGAATGCTCACCTCCTCTATTAAAAGCATTAAATATGGCTGATATAAAGAGACAGCCATGGTGAACACACTTGAAATGTGCATGATTAATTGAAGAACCTAGTGAAGGGGTGTTCTTCTGTATATTAAATGAGTTTTTAGTCTGAGGAAAAGACCAATTCAGAATAAAGCAAATTACAGTATGGACAGCAACTATTTCAGTGAAGCTACTATATTAACGTCCAAAAATATAATATGTTTGACAACTTTCATTCCAGCCAATGCAAACACCTAATCGGGCACTATGGAGCGACTGTTTGAAAAAGCAAATAAAGCTACCACAGCTAGGTTTGTGCGAAAACATTCACTCATATTTGTGAGGCGAAAGACGCACATTTAGGGGGCAGCCCACTGGAGACGTTGCACACACTCAAACACTCCTCAAGATTGCCCCCAATAAACGCATTCACAGACATTCATGCGTTTGGCATCTGCAATATTGATCATGTAGCAGAGGCGGCTCGGAGGTTTGAAAGCTTTTACAGTGTAGGGAGCTAAAAACGGCCTTGTGGGCTCCTTAAGGTGAAATGCTGCACAACGCTTCAAAAACGAGCCTTCCCCATCCCAGAGGCCCCAAGAGCCACAGCGGCAACTCTACACGAAATGCTCAATTAGAGCGGCACATCCAATATTTATCTAGTACACTGCCAAACTCGCAGCTCAATTTACTAGACACAACGATTTACAAGGTATGTACTGGTTGAGGCATTCCTGAGAATTTTTTTAACCCCTTTTTTTTTTTTTTTTTTTTTTGCTGTTTTAACCTTGTTGTTATTGTACATAGATACTCCACTAATTGAATCAATCATTTTAGTAACACTATCTTCTCTTTCCATTTCTGGTATTATTGGCGCTAGGTTTTTGTCATACTACCTGACTTCTGTTTTTGTTTTTCTCTATGTTGCCTGTGAAGCCAAGTAAATCGTTTTTAGTCATCTCCATTCTCTCTTCTACTTTTATTCCTGTATATATTTATATCTTCATCGGTGAAACCTAAATTGCACCTCTGTCCAATAAATGTTGCAGAGAGGCGAGGAGAGTAATTAGTTCTTTAATAAGCAATAATTCATAGCTCACTCTGCACCCTGTCAGATGCAGAGATGGGGAAAGCCACCATTTCGCCTCGGGGACTGAAGGCAGCCTCATTAAAAGTGCATTAAGTGCTCTTACACACACACACACACACACAAGTGAATATGGAGTTATTTAGTATTTAATGCACTCTCTCATAGATACTAATAGAAGTGATTTCATGAGAAGTTGCACATATACATTTTGACAGCCTGGTTCCAGTTATAATTAGTAAGTGGTAAGTAGTTTGTCCGGGATGAACCTGTGCACAAATGAACACATTTGTGTTAAGACCTCCTGAACGTCATTCGATCGGTCTGTGGCGAGGAAGAGTCTTTTGCACTCGCACACACATTTGTGTGGAAGAGAATGCGGCAGTCCAGGACTGTTCCACTGAGTGCAGTGCTGACGAGAGCTGAACAGACAGGCCAAAGCAGGAAGCCCTCAAGTCATGCAAAATGCAACACAAACGCTCCTCCATGAAAGCCCACTGATGGCACAGACACTAATACACTCATGCAATCAGTGAGTCTCAAACACACACAAATATTCTCTATTTTTTGCAGATCTAAACACACATGAACAAGATGATGATTTCGATGAGTTTTACACTGGTGCTGAACTGAAATGAACCAACACTGAACTGATTTGAGCTGAATAATTATTGTGTTTTTAGAGCTACTTTACTGTAGAGCTGCTTTTAGACAATACGTTTTAAATGCTATAGAAATAATGGTGACTTGACTTGAGAAAAAGCACTCACACACATATATGCATGTAAAGTTCATATTGATTCATACCGAATAAATACCTGCCCTCACCCAAAATAATCTTTCTTGTCATGTATGTAAAATCCTTAGCTTAACACAAGGTAAAATATATATAGACTGCTACACATAACTCAAAGATTCAGTATTCAACAGTTGGGCAGCTGCAGAAATGTTTATTGAGGCTGGAGAAATTCATTAAGGACACATGAACAGAATGTGCCTTTCTACTTGAGGTGTGCCAGTCTGGATCTGGACTGAGTTTAAAAGCCATTTTATATTCATCTGTGAAGCTTACGTATGTACATTTACATTCTTGAGTACCAAAACTTAGCAAGCTACCTCACTGCCTACATAGGCATCCTAACTATCACGAGGTCTCATAAGTGAATGATTTGAAACACTCTGCATGAGCAGCAACTCTGCATACCACTTTCATTTGATTTCAATAGCGTTTTATTACCATGTTAGCATGTTAATGGCCCAAAATGTGCACACATAAATAATTGGGTAAAATGAATTATTTTTAATTACAATAAATACATTTATTGATGCATTTGAGTCTTAACTGAGCCCATCATATTGTCCTCTGAGTTTGCCTTCTCTGCAAAGGATATGTATGCAATACAGTATATATAACTGAGCAAAGACTTTGTTCCTTCATTTGTCACATTCATTTGCCTCTGTATTCCTCTCTCTCTCTCTCTCTGTCTCTCGTGCACACACACACACACACACAAACACACAATGAACCACATATATCCACTTCTCCCCACACTTTCATTTGGCTGGAAGTTGTGGTTTCCACCCATCAGTATCCGGTGGTGTCTGTTTGTGTGTCTGAAGGTGTTTGAGGACGTGTCCACTGTGTGCAGCCCGTAATGGAGAACATTAATGATTTAGACCCACAGAGAGGGAGAGAGAGGGAGTGGTTATGGCTTTATAGTTAGCACTGAAACACAGTGGGATATCTATAATCTCTATTGTAGATTTTGGTCAACTGATTGTGATGAATTATGCATTGCTAAAAGCCTCAAGCTTCCACGGTAAATCTCTCTTTTATTCTTCTGTTGTTGTTGTTAAAGGTACACTTGCAACAACCGCTTTTTTGAAATCCCGAGATCCCAAACATTCAAACACAAACAACCCAGAATCTTATACATATCAAACATCAGCCTACTCTATTAGCTACACTTTCCATGCTGCACATAGAAGCTCCTCACACCAACAAGGCTCCTAGATATCTTTTGTATCTGTTTTTCTGAGAGTTACAGAGAGACCACTTAGCTCAGCCAGGACTCAAACCAATGACCTTCCTGCTGTGAGCTAACACACTGGATATTGCTTACTATTTTGTAATTGTATGTAAAACCGTGTTATGCATTTTAACTATAGTATGCTACATTTAGTAACTTTATGTTTGAAATGTGAAACATAAGCTAAGCCGGGGTGCGTTTCCCAAAACCATAATTGCTAACCTGTTAGCAACTTAGTTGGTTGGCAATGGGAAATTGCATTGCAACCAACAAAGTTGCTAACTTAGCTAACAAACTATGGTTTTGGGAAATGCACCCCTGAACGAATTTTGTGCAAATTTTTCATAAATCTGTTCCGATGTAAATTTTCAGTGTTTGTATTTTCCAAATGTTAGCTAGTATGAAAAAAATTTGCACATACTCCCAGCCATGTGTAAATGTTATGCAAAAAACATCCAAATGTTACTCGGCTTCTTTTAGCCATACAAATGACACTGCATTTTAAATAATACTATTTAAATTAATAACAAATTTAATTAGTTAACTTTTCATTATTTATTTATTCTTTATTTATTTTTTTTTATTTTTTTTATAATCATGATTACAGAAATGACACTTCAACAATTCTGTGTTTCTGTGTTCAAGAACCATAGTTCAAACAAACATTCGCAAATGTTGCAAACTTCCAACTACAGCTCTCCACCTGTAGTTAAAAGCATAGTTACTTGTTAGTAAGACATGTGAACTTAAATTATGCTCTTAGGCACAATAAGCAAGCTAACATGCAATAAAATCTACATATTCCATATATATATGTACAGTACACATTTAAATATGTATTTGAGCTTGTTCTCAATAAGCGCCGTTTTTGAAGAAAGTGACGTGACATTCAGCCAAGTATGGTGACCCATACTCAGAATTTGTGCTCTGCATTTAACCCATCCAAAGTACACACACACAGAGTAGTGAACACACACACACACACTGTGAACACACACCCGGAGCAGTGGGCAGCCATTTATGCTGCGGCGCCCGGGGAGCAGTTGGGGGTTCGATGCCTTGCTCAAGGGCACCTAAGTCGTGGTATTGAAGAGTGTGAATGTGCATAAATGTCCAAAGAAACCAATGTGATGTCATTAACAGCCCTATATTGTTGAACCATTGTGGTTCAAGCGACGGAGATGCGACCATGTGGGAAACAGTAGTGGCTAATTCATTTCCATAACAGTGCATCGTACTATGGTGGTTAATCAGCGAGTTACACAGTTGTACGGGAAACACTCCAGGGTGTTTCACTGACACTGCTTATGGCCCGAAACACTGGGATAGACTCCAGTATAGAACCTGTGACCCTACACTGGACAGACAGTTTGGAGACCCAATTGGTGGTTGGTTAAATCAATTAATATGATTAAAATATTATTAAAAATCAAACAGAAACACTATAAAATACACAATATACCACAGCATATACTACAGAAATAGTATTGTGATACGCTATTCCAAACAGCCACAAAGTGAGAGTTCACTGTCTGTTTCTTATGATACGTCGTTGTCCTCAAGTTTGATGACCTGACTGTGTGGCTGCAGTGCCTCAAGAACTGAGAAGCTTGAGAGAGAGGTTAAGCCTCCAAAGTTCGAACACGACCATTTAGCAGAGACCACTCCACCTCACACTAAATTAATATTTCAGCATTCAGTCTATATTCATTAAAAAACACACTGCCTCTGACCGCCTGTTCTGCAGCAAGTACACAAGCTTTTATTTCTTCATCTTATTTATTTAGTTCGTTCCCTGAAGCAAGTTGACATGCTGCAATTATTGCTGACTATTAAAGGGCACTTAAAGCATCCCAACCGTTGCTAAAGGCACAGCAGTGATGTGAATTGAAGAGACTCCTGGAAAGGGGCAGGTGGGTCTGATGTGAAATGACAGGCAGAAGTGGGTAGCTGGTGCACTTCAACTGAACTCTTTAAATGTATCTGCATGTTCACCTGATGTGTGTGGCTCTGTGTCTTAATGATCAGGTTTAGATACGATTTAGACATGATTCAGATTTTCTAAAATGACTTATAATTACATATATATGAGACTTATATAAAAAAAATAATTATGGAATATTGCAGTGTTTATTATAAATGGTTTATCCATTGTTTCACAATAATAATAATAATAATAATAATTCATGTTCAGACCAAGAAAACTGGCCAATCAGTGATATTTGCTTTGTTAGTGACATGCCCTCAGCCGCTCCTGTTCTATATGAAATTACAACTTGGTGAATCTCACAATAACATAATGAATATAAAAATCTGAGACGCTAATTAAAAACCTTTCCTTTCTTTTCCCCCACAAACTGATTTTTAGACATCTTTACCATCTTCTCCACTTTAGTTTGCATTCTTTTAATTCAGCTAAGAGGCCACACCGTGATGTACTGATCTTTTATTGGTCACATATACAAATTCTCAATTCAGAATTAATCAAACTTGAACTATGGAACGCAACAAAATTTGCATGATCTTTCATGTCCTGTTTCCTGCATTTGCATGCATATAAATGGAAGTCAACTGAACGAAAAGTGGTGTGAACACTCCTTTAAGGACTGTAACAATGAAGTATATGGGCATGAATGATAGCTTAAATCACTGAGGAGAGATGTTTTTTATTTATTTTTAATCTTATGTATTTAAAAAAAATTGGATTATTTTCATGTATGGGCTTTTCTAAACAAATAATTTTTTTAATGAATACCCCTAGTAAAAAAAAAAAAAAAAAAGAATATATATATATATATATATATATATATATATATATATATATATATATATATATATATATATATATATATATATATATATATATATATATATATATATATTCATTTTCCCACAGTTGCCTGAAATTGCAAAATGAAACTGAGATTTCTCCATAGTGTTGAACATGTTGGTACATTATCAAGCTAAACGGCAAAATTCAGAAACATTATATGTATGCTACATATCACACCCTATATTCTGTGTATTTTTATATGGAGATGTCTCAGATCTGGGTGCAGATAGTCTCTTACAGTTGAGCTAATCTCTGATCAGTGCAGCAGACAGAGACACTGCAGTGTAAGCTGTCTCTGGGGCCTCTTTCTGGAGCCTGTCACAGCTCTTGCATTTAGGTCACCTTTACTACATGCACATTTGCTTTGGCCATCACTTCTGCTCCACTGCCCACCCTAGTACAAGCCACAGCAAGCTGAGTTTAGTTGGCAACTCCCACTGGTTTATTGCTCTGTGCATGTTTGCATGTGTGCAAATTGAGTATGTGCATTTGTTTCCTGCATGTCATGGTATTTACACATGCATTCAGCATATTATTCACTTTAAATTATTTCATACATGGTTCCACTAAATTGGAAAATGATATGCATCATTATATGCAAAAATAAGCATTAAAACATATTTGGCCTAGAAAACTTAATCTAGGTAATCAGGGTTGTAATGATAAAAACTTCCTATTCATCCGGAAGAAGGAGGCGGGAACCGGCGCACAATCAAATAACATTTTAATATTCAAAATAAACACAAAACAGCGCACCAGCCCCTCACGGACAACTGGTGCGCATAAATAAAAAGCAAAACATAAAATAATGGCCCAGGACTGGTCCTCTCTCGTCCTTCACTATAGTCGCTCCAGTTTTATATCCTTCCATCTCCTACGTGGGACTCGATACCGGCGGTGGGGCGCAGGTGTAGCTCATCTCCAATCACTACACCTGGCCTCACTCCTCGTTCCCACGCCTCTCGGCCCCGCCCCACTCGCGACAAGGGTAAACATATATGTATACATTTTCATCATAGGTTTATATTTTTACATATATTTCAGGTGCATTTGCTTAAAGAAAGCTTAGGGATGGTTCACCCAAAAATGGAAATTCTTGCATTATTTACTCATCCTCATGTAGATTAAATTTTTTGTCCATTAAGCAAAAAAAAAAAAAAAAATAGATAGATATTTTGAAGAATGCTGATAACTGAAAAGTTGACAGTAACCATTGACTTCCATATGAGCATTATTATTTCCATACAATCTGATTCCTTTTAAGTAATAGTTTGCCCCAAAATTAAAAATCTGTCATCATTAACTCATTCCCATGTCGTTCCAAACCAGCATGATTGTATTTGGTCTTTAAAATATATATTTATAAATTAGAAACTTTCCAAAAATCCCTTGATTATTCCAAAAACTTTTCTGGAATTTTTTCACCTTTCTGCAACCCTATTTTGGACCCCACTGCCCTTCATTGTATGGACAAAAACCTTCTTCTGAGAAGAAATAAAGTTGCGGGTTCAGAACAAAAAGAAGAAGAGTACATGATAATATGGTGAAATATGTTGTCGTAGCAGTAAAATACTCTCAAACAGTTAAATTATCTCTGGATGTTGAAATATTCCACAAGGGTTTTCTAGGTAACTAATGTTCAGCTGATTATTGAATGCTAATTGAATACAGTATGCCACAGTTTGTCAGTGTAAAGTGATTATGTTAACAACCTAGTGCTAATAAACATTGATAAAATTGTTATACAAATCACTCACCAATCCATCTATCGCTTATAAATTAAACACACTCTCCACAAACCCAAGAAGCACACAACCACTCAGACTCACACACACTCTGATATTGTGACTTGGAATGAGCTACTAAAAGCAGATTATTGATCAGTGAGTGAGAGCGGAAGAGGACAGAAAGGGTGAGAAGAGACTGATTAGATGGTTAATCTCTAAAAAATTTAAAGAAGCCACCACCAGATCATCGACCAGGAATGGATGAGTGGAGGAATGAAGGACCTGTACTAAGTATCATGTGAGTGAGAATAGCCATGCAGATCGTTAAGTCCAGACACTGTCCAATGCCACATGGGGCAGACTAATGCTATTCACTCAGAAAGAACAGCCGAGTCAATACACCTGCATTAGTACATAGACACCCCTTTACTCCTCTCCTCTTTTACCTCATGCTCCTCTTTGCTCTCACAAGGCCAAGGAGTCCCTCCTGCACCCATATAAATTTCACCCCTGTCTCTCTGCTGTTCACACACAGTCTTACTCACAAGCGCACTAGTCACTCAATTCATTCCCCCATTAGTCTCAAGTTTCAGCATCGCTGTGTGTGGAACATTGATTTTGGCTTTTCTGTCTCACTAAGTGAGCAACAGACACTGGTACTGCAATGGGTCTGCTGCGTCTGCATTCAGCTTCTAAGTATGAACATATCTGAAACACAAATCAGAGCAGAAGTTTACGGTTTCAGGTGATAACTGATGTTTCTTTTTAAGAACAATAAGATATTCTGTATATGAAAAATGTGCTATATTGGTATCCATTGCTGGACATCATCACATATATGCGTAGGTGAGAATTTCTTTATTCAGATCACTGTTTGCTTCCACAAAGTGGTCATTTTGTTTTAAGTATAATTAAGTAATAATATAATTAACAATTTAAGTTTTTAATTTAAACTTCACATATATTAAATGAGTTGAATCTCCTATAACTTAAAAAAGTAAAATAAAAATAAAAAGTGCTACCATGACTTACAGAATAATTATTTACACTGATGACATAACCTTCAGTTGTAAGCATATTTTACATAATATGTTTTTGAAATAATATATATTTTTGTTTGCCTTGGTGGGAAGTCAGGGATTCCAAGCAGAAGCTCTCTATTCATAAAGTTTGTCTATTGACAAAGCCTTGTGTTTCATGCTCACTTGACCTGTTTTATACATCAGTGTGTTTGCTCTATCAAACTAATTTTGAATATTCTAAACCTAAATCTAAGTGCACTGAATGTTTGGATGATGTCATGTCATTTCCTGACATATTTGGTGAAACCTAATGCATAAATCAGACACCCAAGCTCCCCAGATACTCTAAACACATTTAGCTTTTCACCCTCTCCACTTTCAACACACACATACACACACACACACACGTGCATGTACCAGATAACTTTCTATCAGACAGAGAAACTGCTACACACGCGTGCTCCTCCTCTTTCTCTGTTTCAATCTTCTATTTCACCGATCTTCTTTTCCAAAAGGCTCTTTGTCCACTAACCCCCATTCAATTTCCTTAAGCGCCAAGCATCGTCCAGGCCACAGAAGTCTACTAAATTAGTAGATCAATAAGCTATCTGAAACTCTTTAGGGGGTTTTGAAAAGCCCTGTTCTCTTCTCCAGTTGCTCGTCCTAACGAATAGGATGTTGTTTATGTTGTAATGTGCTGTGTCATGGAGTTCTTGTTACAAGTGTCCCCCTGGACCACCGGCCACTTCAGGGACTCACTCACTCTCAAATTCAAATTCATATTGGTTTATTTATTATTCAATTCGTTCAGTTTATTTGTATAGCGCTTCTTACATTACAAATCATTACAAAGCAGCTTTACAGAAAATTACGCTTCTACAATATTTAGTAGTTGCTTATAAGTGGTGACTGACAGTTTATGTGCATATGACAGGAATTTTCAGAAAATGAAAGATGTACTCACCCACACGATGAACATTATTTACAGCAATTATTATATGATGCAATCACAATATTTGTTATTCTGTTACCTCAAAACACAGAATACAATGTGTAAATAAAAATACAGGTAAAAAACCTATGAAAAATTATTATGGAAAATTATTTCATATTAATATAGTAGATTGTGCCTTATTTTACAGATTTTTATTAGAATGTAGCATACTAGCTAACTACTAATACACAGATTAAAATCATAATTTTTCAGAATGTGAAGTTTGTTTACTAGCTAATAAAAATAACGTATATTGTAATTGTTTTATATGCGTAGATATATTATAGAATTTATATTGTAGAATTAGTATGAAAGTTACGTTTGTGTCACTGAAATAACGTATATTGTAATTGTTTTATATGCGTAGATATATTATAGAATTGATATTGTAGAATTAGTATGAAAGTTACGTTTGTGTCACTGATAAAGCAAAGTTAATCTATCATGAGATCAAGTATGTAGTGAAGTGTTAATCAACTGCAAAATAAATGGCTAAAGGACAGTGCATGCCTATATCATTTAGGGTGCTTTCCTTCAAATCTTTTACTTTTTCTGGTGCCTTCCTTCCCATTGCCAGTGACAACGACCTCTGTTAGAAAACTGAGAAAGGTCTTGAGGTCAAGGTTATAGAAGGACCCCCAGAAACATAGACCACTTCCTAGTGAAGCAGAATGGTACATATACACACACGCACACAAAAGGTGAATCAATGAAGACAGATGTACATAGACGCAACCACTAACCCCCGCTGAAGCTACTTGACCCAGAGCTGTGCAGAACAATGTGGACAGTGGAACCTCATAACAGAATTGCTGTCCACCACTTCTGTCCACTTTTAAGTTGTTGTTTTTTTTCTTGTGTGTGTGTGTATGTATGTACGTACGTATGTATGTATATATATATATATATATATATATATATATATATATATATATATATATATATATATATATATATATATATATTTTTTTTTTTTTTTTTTTTTTTTTTTGTATGCATGCTTACAAATATGTGTGTGAATATATGAGGTATGCAGAATGAGTTAATGCGCAGTGAACATCAGCAAGTGAATAACAAGTTCAGCCTAGAACCATTTTATTTAAATCAACACATTACATTTCATTAGAATTTCTAAAATAAAAAGCAGTGTGTGTGTGTGTGTTTGTGTGTGCATATAATGTATATATGCACACACACACACAGTGGGTATAAAAAAAGAATCACACCCCTTTAAAATAATCACATTTTCTTGCTTTGCTGCCTGAAATGAAGACAGACACAGTTTGTGTTTTATCCAGCTGTATTTACTCAGTGCAACTGATAACATCCAGGTAAAATATATAACACGAACATGTCCAAAATAATAATAATAATAATAAATAAATAAATAAAAAACAGAATCAGAGTTGGAAAAAGGATCACCACCTTGTGTCAGAATTTTGTTGAACCAAAATGTGATTATTTTAAAGGGGGGTGATTCTTTTCTATGACCTCTCTCTCTCTCTCTCTCTCTCTCTCTCTCTATATATATATATATATATATATATAAAATCTTTAATATATATATAATACAAATATAATACAATTTCCTTGGTGAAAGTTCATCTCGGTTTGATTTGGCTAGTGACTACATAATCACTTCTAAATGGTCAGCCACACCTCTTCCTGTATCAGCTGTCAATCATACAGACAGCATGTCTGCTTCCAGAGCTCAGGTGCCTTGTGGACTGCTGTTGTCAAGTGCACTCGGAAATATGAGAGTCTCTGGCGGCCGACAGGAGGCCACTTTAGGAGATGCTATCTCAAGGACCCAAACACCCGACACACTCACTAGTGTGCAGACACACACCTTTGTACAGACACTGACACATTTGCACCTATACACACACACACATAAATGCTCTTGGGTGTACCTGGATGATTCAGCTTGAGGTTTAAGGGTCTGGGCATTAATTGCATACTCGAACATAAGACCAGAACTTGAATATAATATGTTAGCCACCGTTTCTTTCAAGTGTTTGTAATATATCCATTTCACGTGAAAAAGTCATCTGACACGTGAAACTCAAAACCATAGTTTATTCTACAGTTAAAGGTGCCATCAGTCAATACTATGATACAGAGACATCAATAACCCGCTGTAGTCATTAATACCCCTAAACCTGTACATATGGCATGTTTGGGTTGAGGCCTCTTTGATCAGGCATTGGTTTTAATGGATTTTTCTCCTCCTTCTGGCCATGGGAGCAGAGAAGGCAGGGATATAAAGTGGAGGGGTGGAAGGCCATTTGAACCTTGTGGTTTTGGAGCAAAGTGCAGGGCGACAGAAGGTGTTCTCCTTGTATTGAGACATCACTCTCTCACAGAGACAGAAAGTCTGCTCTCCCCCCTCCCACTTACAGATATATGCATCTCTAGACCATTAACAGATCCCATGCGTTAATGGGTAGTATTGTAGCAATAGATGGATGGAGTTAGGTATCCAATGCTGAAATAACAGTGATTAGCTTGCCACCTCAGAACCAATCAAAGTCCCTCCTTAGTTGAAAAAAAAAAGGTTTAGTGAAGTGGACAGCATCACTGTTACCCTAAAGGCCCAAAGTGTTTGTTTACTTCAGAACCATATGTGGAGAAATACTAATATGTTAATGAGACTGATAGTAGTTGTTGTAAAAGTTAATATTGGCCAAGGTAAAAAGTTTATAAATATATTATAATTGTGAAAATTGATGTTGCTAGATTTAAAAGTTCTCTGTCTAATACATCAATAAAAGTAAAATATGCAGAGGGGGGTGCGGTGGGTGCTTGACCACCTGCTCTTTTTCCCCTTTATACCCAAAGTGTCATTTTGGCGAAGCAATTTTTTTATTATTATTTTTTATTAAACATCCTTTTGTGAAGGCCTGCCCAATATAACTATTATTAAAATTAATGAATAATAATTTAGCCATAAATAAATAATTTACACAATGATCTTTCACCTGACATCTCATTCAGGATGATCTACCTGCAGTAATGTCCATGGCGGCGAGTGGAGTTCTCAGCAAGATTTTTTTTTTTTTTTTTTATCACATAATAATGCAAGAGATATAGTTTACAGTTTCTAAATGATGTATCAATCAGTACTGCATTATTCATATTTATTTAGCTATTACCTGGAGTTTGCATGAAAAACATGCATAAACCATATATTTTCGCAATGGGGGTGTTTGTCTCCCAGTTTCACCAGTAAAAACATTTTTGTTTTTTATTCAACTCAGCTAGAGCCATAGCCAGATGCATTTGTCTATATTAGGGATTTCCTGCATGTCATAAATTATTACTTCTATGAGTCTGTTTTGGACTTTCTGCGTGAGAGCGCCCTCTGGCTTCGAGTATGAATGAAACATGCACTGCATGAGAGTGTCCAGCGCTCCTGATGTTCACATCTCCTCATTGAGGTCATGCATAGACTACCACACTGTCTCTTTGAAATTAAATCTAGATTTTAATCTAGTAACCTCTACTTGAACACATCTCCCCTAATAAAGTGCGGGGACAAATTAACATTTTAAATTAAATGTAAAATACAATTTAAATGCAAATTAATATTAATTAAATATTAAAAATGCAGCTTACCTATTTTTACACACAGCAATATAAACAAAGTTGCCTGTTCTCTTTCATTCTTGCTGTTTGATTGGAAAAATTTAAAGGGCGTCGAGGGATCTTATTATCTGACTAAAAACTATTTATACTTTGAACTATTATTATATTAGTATTTATTTAAAAGACATAGAGTGCATTAAAATAATTATCCCTACACTGTAAAAACTAATCTATAGGATTTACCCAATAAATGTGAGGTAACAATTTGCATCGACTTTGGTGGGGTAGATTTAATCCCATTTATTGAGTATAAACTATCTGAAGTAAAAAGCTATTAAATGCTTGCATAAATTGGGTAACAATACCTCACATTTATGTATATATTCAACAGCTACTTACTCATTAAAATAAGCTAAAAAATATCTCAGCAAAAATAAAATTTAGTTATTAAAAAGTTAAAAAGACAGTTCAGCTCATAATTTATTCATGCCGCAATGCATGATGGGAGCAATGGATGAGTTTTTATTGGCTACAACATGCTTTTTTGATGGTCACCATTGTTGTGATGCTCAAGCTGATTCTTGATGTCTGTGTTTCTAAACGTAATAATTCTTTCTTTATGTAGAACTAACTTTTAAAAACATATCATATTATGCCAAAAAATGCTGGATTCCTATCCCCCCACCACCACTTGATTTATGTATACATTAAAGAAACCTGAACTGACGCATTCAGGTCATTCCATGACAATTAGTTCAAACAACAATCAATAGCACACATGATTGTCTTTGGGCTGGTCTGTCTGTTATCATTCTGTTAACACAGCCCCACAAAGTCTAAAGTAAGCATCTGAAGGTTCAAGAACCCAACTAAAGGAAACATTGACCACTATAATGGTAACACACAAATTGTGATTTTCTAGTTTGGTGAGTCTGCTTGTTAACATCAGATGTCTTCAATAATGGTCAATCATGACCCAATTCATTTCTTAATTATCTCATTAACTTCAACTCTGCTTCAGTGTTACTTTTAACACTGCTTCAGTGTTTATATGAGTCCACACTCAATCAAAAACGCGGGCTGACGCATGCGCAATTTAAAGCAAAATAACTCACGGTTTGGGGGTATATTTTACTGCATTTTTCTATGTGATGGTTCTTACTGTTGATGAATGGGTAGCATATGTAGAATTTACCCATTACTTTAGAATTCGTTGGCTGGCTGCAATAATCATGTACATTTTATATGGTTTCCACAGATTATATTTACAACTCTCCAAAATCACTTTTTTCAGTGTAACCCTAACACTAGTAAACAGGCTTATAGCCTACTGATTTTCTCATCATCCGAGTTATTCTTATCAGTCCTGTTTTCTTATCATTATCATTCAAAAAAATATTAAATTCAAAACAGGACTAGAATAAAACTCTTTTTTAAATAAGACATCAATATATTTTTCTACATATTTTTCTTGAATTGTTAGCTCATCGCTGCAGTCGAGAGAAAGAGATGATCCTATTTAGCTTGTTTACAAACAACTTTTTTCATTTTTTCAAATGAAACACTTAACCTCAGGTAATCCTTCTTCGCTATCCAGGAAAATAACGCCAGTCAAGACTATTCCGTTTCGGAAAAATAATTATCAAGCTTTATAAAACTTTTAACTACAACATATCTTACTTAGTTGTTTACCAATGCGAGAGTGTTAAGAATAACAAGATCTCGTGTGCCACGTCTTCAGCAGCTGAAAGAACTGAATTAGGTCAAGAGTCTGTGGATAACAGAGATGAAGAGCAGGACCCAAATGACAACAGACACATAGCCGTTTTAAGTTTAATTAAGTTTCATACTTTCGGTGGAAACTGTACCTTGGCCTAACATGGCCTCATGAAAAACAAGAATTAATGATATAAAAGAATGAAACTAAGAATGTATTAAGAAGGGGGGAAAAAAAATGTAACTTGAACTATTGTCAAAGACATGTTCTTTTCAGAGTAAAGGCTAACGTCTAGATGTTAAACAACGTTTAAACTCACTAGCACACGCAAATTATTTAGATTGATTAGGCATTTACATTTTTTATAATAATAATAATAATAACATTAATAATAATTATAACAATAATAATATTAATAATACTTATAACAACAATAATAAAATATTGCTGTTGAGCTCTCACAATCACGTAAATCAATCTCAGCTATTCGTTTTAATATGTATTGAAGAACACTGAGAAAATACCACTCGTATATTATGACGTGAAACACGTGTAAAAATGCACATTAGAGCTTTGTAATATTTGCACGAACTTTTATTGACCTAGCAATGTCCGCGTTTGTACTTTTTTTTACAGAGTTAGAGGATATATCATCAGGTGAAATAAGCAGCCCGTTGGGTCTGTACCCGTGAGACTTAGTCCGAGTTTGGTGAGTTTCCCGGTGAGATTTTGTTGGCTTGCCATAGATAATTTCTCAAGAACATGCGACTCTATCGTTGTTAATGACGAGGCTCACGTGTCCCGTGAGTCTGACCTAGTTTGCAGTGATATTTAGGCTATAATGATTCAATAGCCTATCAAAACTACAACAACTAAATATGATGTTTTTAAATAGATAAAAAGTTCCTATAAAAAAGCCAGGACACAAACGTTTTCTTTTGAAGCAAGTGTAAAACAGAAGATTTAATGACACTCGATAAAAGATGTAAATACTGGTAGTATAGCCAACTTAACTGGCCAGGGTATACTGAAAACGATTTATTAAAAAAAAAAAAAAAAAAACTTTAAGGAATAAACATACAAACATGCGTTAAAATAACCAATACATTCACTTAAATACGTTTCGGTTGCTCATTTTGGAATTGGAGGGCCATTTAAAATACAAAGGCATGCACCAAGAATCTATCTCTGGCAGAGTTGTAATAATAGGCTAATAATAATAATAATAATAATAATAATAATAATAATAATAATAATAATAATAATGTAAACAGTAAAACATTTGTGTTAATAACTTCCTGCCATGTGAAGACAGGGTGATTGGCACCGGCATTTCTATCAGTATATGTGATGCACTGAAATATGCTAGGTGTTATTATTTTAATAACATGTTGTACAGCATACAATAAATAAAATAGGCTTTTGCATAGAAATACAAGCCGGCTTCTTTACTGGCCGATAGCTGAACAATGATCTCAGCAAAACACACACAAAGGCCAAAAATGTTTGTTATCAAAATTTAAGTTGGGCCGTGTTGTCGTTTTTTTTAATTTTTTTTTTATGAGAATTATACTGTGTCCCCTGTGCAAGGGTATTTTCTAAGTCATATATCTCCATCAAACAGGTTGAAATACTTGCTGGCATTTGAGAAATAAAAGTAAGGCGCGCTACCTCCAGGATACACGACTGGTAGAGGCATTGGAAGCATGCACCTTCCGAGCAGATTATTCTCTTTATATAAAGCTGGGAGCGGTACCGTCTTTCCAATATCACTGAAATCGCTAGGCGGTCCCTCCAGTTCAGTAGACAGTTGTCTTTTTAATTTATTCCGTCGATTCTGAAACCAGATTTTGACTTGAGTCTCGGTGAGCTGCAAAGAGTTCGCCAGGCACGCGCGCTCCGCGCTGCTCAGATAGCGCTTCATGTCAAACGTAGATTCCAGTTGGAAGATCTGTCTTTTGGAAAATATAGTGCGCGTTTTCTTTTTTGTCATCAGTTTATTCTTCTTGCTGTTGTTGTTCTTCTGCTGCCTGTCATCGCAGCTGTCCGTGCTCTCGCTGCGCGTGTCGACGGTTTTGAGCGCGTCCACGATTCCATCTCCCTCTATGTTGACTTTATCTGAAATCCAGGCATAGGCTAGGCTATTAATATTCTTTCAAAAATTACAGTAGGCCTACTACTAATAACGCATTAGAGCTGTTTTGTGAATGAAAAACAATGTTCTTACCAATGGTGCGCAATCTTGCATCTGACTCTTCTTTGCATTGATCCTCGCTGCCTCCGGGATGATGCAGACAGCCATCCCGACACACTACAAGAGATGTCTTTGAATGACGGCTTTCAGAGTTTCTCCTACTCGACTTGGAGTTGAGGATGTTGTCAATGGTAAACTTCAAAGAAGCGGGTCGACATGACGCCTCCTCCTTGCTCATATTCTCCGTTAGATGCGGGATCCTTGCTGTCCGCGTCTCCTTTCTGTCGTTTCATAAACTAACGTCTCGATTCCTTCAGCACCATTGCTCCACGACGTGCAGTGCTGCTGCGTTTGCCTAGAGTGTTAGTCCACTGACCGGAAGAGCACGATTCCCCATCGTTTATTAGTCATGAGAATCATACAGCGCGGCGGCCAATGGCAGAGGAGGAGGAGGGGTGGGGGGGGGGGGAGCTATAGAGCACAGGCCTATCCAGACATCTGCATATTTCAATATTTGAGCTGGACTGCTTACTATTTTTATTTTTTTTTAATGAGAGCTCTTAAGAAAAAGAAAGCTTAAGAGGCCTATTTTGCCTCTTCTCCAGCTCGATTGATGACGCTTGTGGGGTGTCAATTCCAGAACAAAAGGAGGTCAATGTAGTTTAGGCTTTGATTTTTTTCAGATGAACTTCAATCAGTTAATCAGTTAAGTTAATTATAGTTAAAATAATGATTTTGCTTCTTGCACATCTCGTGAGATAATTCCGAGTGTTAAAAAATGTGTAGGCCTACTCTGGTTATTTACCAGTGTTTCGATGTCTTTTGCATTTAGTAGCCTACTGCAAAAATATACTATACTTCAAGAATATTTTTCTTTTGTGGCAATGCAGTGTTTGTGGCAGAAACAACTGTATGATTATTTTGAAATATCTTAGCTGTACAATGACTAGTTTATTACAAAATGATAGACACTGACTTAGACTAAGTGATTTTCTTGTTATTTTAATTATTTCTGGGGCATTTAATAATTTAGCTAACTGTTAAACATTAAAGCATTCAAATATTATTTTACTGAACCATTAATCCGTCGCCACAATTAAGATTTCATTAAGCATCCAGGACATGCATATAGACCCTGAAATACATCTGATATGATTCTAAAATATAATGATATGATTTTGTATGACTTAATGTAGCCTAACAAAATAATGTTGTCCTAAAATTGCTAAAACATATTATTATTCTGTTGTCAAATTGGTAAGTGAATATTGTACTGCTCTAGTTGCGGGCCTATGGCATAACCTATTTTGTCTATATGTAGCTACTACACAGTTGATATTTAAGCTTTATTAGTTCAAATTAGGCCTATATTATTTCGAGTAAATTGTACATAACCAATTCAACAGTGTTTGAATTTAGTATCGTGTTTTCTGTTGTATTGTGGCAATAACGGACTGCTGATAATAGGGCCTTTATAAACCACACCTTTTTCTTTGTGAATAATTATGCTGTACTGATTTATTGCTCTGAAAAATTGTCATCGAGTGTTTGATTTAGCCTAAAAAATATTCAGAAATTACCCATGTAGGACTAATCGACACACCTGTGGAAATATATTTTGCATGGTATGTATAGGCTAGGCTACATGAATGTTGTTTTTTCCGCTGTCCATAAAGTTTTGACGTCTTCTAAGCTGATAGAAGAACTCATTCACAGGAAAATCATACTTGCTTTAACGTGATCCGTTTATTTAAATTTATAATGTGAAAAAGTGACAAAACTTACAAATCGGTGTTTCGGAAAAAAAATATATATTTGCAAAAAGCAAGTGTTGCCCTTATATTTACATTGAGGGCCCCCAAGACTAGATTATAGATGTAACAGTGACAATTAACACAAACTTGTAATTTTTCTTGTGATAGGTGTTTTCTTTTCTTTGGATGGAGGATATACATCAGTACTGTATTTCCAGCAGGATATGTATAAATCAGTTATTGCACCATTCAGAAACATTGATAATTGTCATTGGGCCACTACTGTCAGTATATTAGACAATAGATCAGACAAGGCCTGTCATTTGCGATGTCATTAAATTCATCGAATGAGCAAAGGGCGAAAATGGATAGTTCACTGGATTTGAGAAGCCCATGAGAGGTGGCGAGACTTGGGACACGTTAAAACTGAGAGTCGACATGGGTGTCGTTTTATCGTGGTACAAGATGGGCACCCGTACAATCCGCTGGGAGCTGTGGTTAAAATGAACAGCCTCTAAATCCGCGGCCAGTTGTCTTTTCCATTTGTTTCTGCGGTTCTGGAACCAGATTTTGACCTGCGTCTCGGTCAGGTGCAGGGAGGCCGCGAGGCCGGCGCGCTCAGAGCTGCTGAGGTATCTCTTCATGTCGAAAGTGGATTCTAGCCGGAACACTTGGCTTCTACTGAACACAGTTCGGGTCTTTTTCTTCCGGGCCGAGCATGGCTCGCAAGTGTCGGGACCGGAACGCTCGTCGAAAAGCTGTCGAGCGTCTTCACCCTCGTCACCCACGCACTCGCTCGTTTTTCGGTCCACTGCTCCATCAAGAAGCTCAGAGGTCACCGGGGTGTCCCTGTCGCTGCGGCAACGCTCACTGGAATGGTTAGTTTCTTCTTTTGGACCCGCTAAAAGTAAACATTAAAGGAACGGGTAAGTGTTTAAGAAATTCATGTTATAATTGATCAGATGGATGTTTCCAAAGTGACATAAAAATCTGCTCTGTAGCTCATAATATAGTTCCCTTAAGAGCAATATTTTGTGAATTCAGCCAACTCTCTCCCTGTGGCTTTCATATATTTACAGAGCTAACGAATCAGACAAACCAGTTGCACTGTTAAGCTTTTAACGAGTTTGGGATGTCTTTCATTGTGACTCGGCTGCTCCGCGCTTTCCTGTTGCTTTTGTTGGTTTTACCTAATGAGGCTTAAAACTAATGTGGACCTACCAGTAGCATAATTGGTGCTGTAAACTAACACGGGACATAATTATTCAGTTGGGGACTAATAATGAGCATTTCAGCCTGTTCCATAAATAAAAAGCACAGTCCATTGAGTATACCACAGGTCAGATTAAGAAATCATATATTCTTTTGATTTACGATTTTTAACGAAATTATGAGGAGTTTTGAACAATAAGCAAGTTTGTGTAGGCTATCCCGCAACTTACTCTCTGAGGTTTCCAGTCCACACCAATCCAGGGGTGATAGTGTGCTCCTCTCTGTCTTGAAGCCTGTGCTTGGTGCTTGACTGCACATTTCTTTAAGATGCGCTTTAGCGCTGCCCTTGAGATCCATCTCTTGCTCCATGCCATCGTTATACTTTAAAGGACGACCGGACTGTTCTGTCTTACAAGAGCCAAGTAAATTCTCGATAAAAAACGATGAGCCCCTGGATGTGGTGGAAGGACGGTGTTGTTGGCTTTTGTCACGCATCTCTTCTACAGTTACAGCAATAACCGGGTGATGCGCGAATTCTAAACAAAAAGCATCGAATCCTTTCTCGCCGAATAATATCCCCGCTCGACCATTGCTTCAGCAGGATTAAATCCTTAGTGAGTCCACGGCGCCAGTCCAGAGAGAAGCGGGGCTGTAGTCAAGAACAATCCAAGTCAAGTAAAATGCTTAACAAGCGGAGGGCATTCTGCTATTGGACGACTACAATAGCAAATAGGATTACTATAGTAAAAGGGTATTACCGGCTCCAGTTCGACTTCGCTTTTGATCGCGCCTCAGGGTCGATGGTACCCCTGTCACAGAGGGCTTTATTCGGGTCAATTAGGGAGCAAATCAAAATACAGATAGTGGAGCGTCGCATCACGTCAGCTGGGGATCTCCTAGACTCGGATGCTGCTCCGTCTATTGGTCAGATCGGTCGCTACATCACAACGACGTTACAGCAAACGCCACAATGAGACGGCCTTCTTCGGGACATCCCAGGATATGTTGTGCATTGAAAATATATGTCAAATAATATGCTTAAACCATAGCTAAAATTTGTTTTTTAATATTTAATTATTATTATTATTTTATTTTTGAGCGTTAAAAGTAAATTGCAATAATCTTGTTCCTGACCCCGACAACACACTTAATTTGACAAATAGCCTACACTGTTGCATTTTGTTTTCTGTTTAAATCGGAGACATGTGGTTCCCTGGATATTTATTTGAGAGAATAAATATCCAGGGCACTCGTCAAGCACTCGTCGTCATAGAAAAAACAGAGCTTATCAACAGTTTGAAATAATTTAGATTGTTATTTTTATTATTATTATTATTATTTCAAATGTATGTTAGGACACCAAGCTGTTATTTTGGCCTTCTGATTAAACTAAAAATAATATTCCTTTAAAATTGTAAATGGATATGTTACCTGTTTATAAAAATGAGCCTACTCTCTTTGGTGTAATGTGAAATTTGTCTGGCTTCAGTTATATTAGGTATAGGCTATTTATCTTAAACATAATTGTAAAAATAAACATTTTTTATTTGACTAAACATTTTGCAACATAGTTTGTGAATATTAAAACCAAAATTATAACCTACAACATAAAAATAAAATATAATTATGAACTTTATAATCTATACATTTTATTTTAATTTTGTTTTTATTGGTTCCAGTTTATCTTATATATCTGTGATTTGACGTCTGTGATCGTTACCGTTTCTAACTTATTTCAGTAATGATTTAGAGAGTACAAACCCCAATCCTACGTTTTAATTAATAAATAGCGAGAAATTGAGAACTTTGTTATTTCTGTAATGTTAAATGTAAAGCTAACACCGGGGGAGAATCATAAAACACATACAAATAAATTAAGTCTACATTAAAAACAAAATAAATAAATAAAAATAATGCTAAATTCAAATGAAATTCGATTCCAGTTTTTGGAAAGTGAGATTATATGGACTTTTACTTGATGTTTATGACATTTTGTCTGCTGTCTTATTTTGCGACCTATTAAATTAATTTTATTTAATAATTATTTTTTTTATATAGACATTATACATGAAGCTGAAAGGTGCTTCTACTACTAAGAAGAACAATAATATTTTTATAATTTAAAAGACACTACAAGCACAAAATATTGCAAAAGATGGCAGCTCATTGCCTGTTATGTTGTTTATATAATTATACTTGATAATTAAATTGTATTTAATATGATGGAAGATAAAGTATGATTTATATGAAAATTATGAAAATTATGTACACATATTTTAAGATTTTCGTTTACACGGACACGTAAGAAGTGTGACATTAAGAATTTTCACTAGGCCTACCTTAATTTATTTTTATACACTGCTATTCATTATTGGTTTATAGGTTATAACAGATGATCGAATTTGCCTTTTGAAGCGCTGGTTTTTATTGTCCCAAAATGACCAAATTTAGAAGAAACTAACTTTAAACTAACTAACTAACTATATACTATATATAATAGAGGTGCTAGTTATAAACATTGTTGTGAACGGAGTGACGGGTATTTCTGATTCTCATTCACACGTGATTATAAAATAGATCAAAAGTTGTTGTATTCGTTAACTGTTTGAATTCGTTGTGAATTAATAATTTTTGAAAAAAAAAAAAAACTAGTCGAGTAAATGATGGTCTTTTTATTTTTTATTTAAACACAAACACACACACACACACACACTGCCAAGTAACTGAGCAAAGGCAACATCAAAGGCACTTACTGTAAATAAATGTGTTTGAAAATCCACATTGTGAAATTAATGGTAAAATTATGTCTAGTGTGTTCTTTGCAGACAGTGATGCCTGTTTGCCTTTTAAACCAGAGAAAGACACTACACTAACTACACAAACACTACCCACTCACTGAGGTTTTGATTTTGACCATGGTTCACTTTTACCCGTCTATTTTTTCCCTTCCTTTTCTTATTTCTTTAGCTTGTGAGTGAGAGGCAGAGATTATTTAGCTCATATTACTGTGTGTACTTCGGCACTCTCTGATATGGCACCAAGTCCGACCCCCTGTATGTGAGGACAGACAGCACTGGCCTCATGGGCATAACCCCACTGATCCTTATCCAGACTGGCATTGCCTTTTCACACTGGTGACCAGTACTGAGACCTTTAATGCTCTCCTCTCACTCTCTTTTTTCCTCTCTCTTTTCCTTTTTTTTCTCTCAATACACATTATCTTTCTTCCATTTATTTAACCCTTTGCCCTCGTTGTCATTCACTATATGTCACATTTCTTTCCCATCACATGAACTCATCCCTCCCCCATTTGTCCTCATGTTCACATGAGGTATTCTCCTAATAAGCATGAAAAGATTTGTTTTATTGCATTGTGTAGCTATGTTTCCTGCCTAGAATGGGACACAAAAGGATTTCAAATTTTTCATATACTAAAATAAGTATATGCCATTTATTTTAATATTTTTTTATTTATTTGAAAAACCATTAAATAAGTTTATCAAAAACTTGATCAAAAAAGCTCAATTGTATTTCAGTGTTTGTATTAAAGGACACATATAACACAATTTGCTTATATGACATTTGACCACACATAGATACAGACCTTTGTTAATTCATGTAAAAGTCTATCTTAATGTTGTTGTTTTTTAGCAGACGAATGGATGGATGTAATGAGATTTAATGTAATGGTACCAAATGATAGTACTACTATAATCATCCATACAGCATGTTTCTCCATGTTCATGTATTGAGGTCATGTATTAAGATTTATGTGTACAAGGCATGTTACTCATGATGTCATTTTTCTAGTTTATTAAAATAATACGATTATGTTCATTAATCTCAGATGGATTTAGTAAGCTGAATAATTTTAAAACATTTGTGTGTGTAAACTCATTTGAATGAAAAAAAATGGAGAACACAAAACACAAATTTTAATACATCCTCTAAAATAATTTTTATTGTGATTGTTCCTTTAGATTTTGTATATTTGTTCAATTGAGCAAACCGTTTGTACCAATTTACTAAACTTTCTGCTAGATAAATATTTTATAGAAGAGTAACATAGTAGTAATAATATAATAACATAGTCAGTGCATGATCTTCATAATTCATTCAGCTTGGCCTAAAACGTCAGTTTATCTTCTTTATCAGCTGGAGGTTTTTAATGAAGAATGTCTGTTTGTTTAACCTCTTCATGCTACGTTGCCCCCTGTCAACCCCAGCTTGTCATGCTGCCACAAAGAGGTGAAAATGTGAGTTTATTTAATGTAGTTCAGATCAAACTAAAAATTCCACTGCATAAAGTTTCAAAGGTGAGTATAAAAAACCAAAATGGAAAATGCAAAAAAAAAAAAAGAAATATATACTGTATAAAATATTAAATTTGAACTGTGTAGCCTAGCAGTGGTTAATTTATTGTGTAAAGTATGAATAATTTGATAAAGCTAGCAGTCAGAATATATATAAGCAATGTGCCATCAGTTAGGATTCCATTTTATTTAAAAAAAAAACTAATATGTTGACAAATGGTGACAATAAGAATTCTACGTGAATGCAAAAGGGGGAAACGCCCTTTGTAATAAATAAATAAATACAATTTGTGTACAAGCAATTTTGCAATATTACAACAGAAATAATGTGCTTATTTACAATTAGATCTTTTTAAATATTTTGTTAATGCCATTTCGCATCACACTTTGCACTAAGAAAGAACTGATAGAAAAATAGGGAAAGAATGGTGTACTTCTAATGTTTAATACTTGTCATGAAAAGGCATTTCATAAAGAATTTATAAAAACTTCCAAACATTGCTGTTTATTTGTGTGTGTGTGTGTGTGTGTGTGCTCTTGTTTTTGTGACATATCAGGACTCAACTCTGTATAATGACATGGGTATGACACAGGTATTACAAGGAGAGGGTGACTTTTGAGGACATAACCCCTATTTTTTAAAAATGCTTATAAACCATACATAATGGTTTCTCTTTCTCTTTTTACTTTTTGAGAAAGTAAAAGTGCGCAAAGTTTCCTGTGAGGGTTAGGGTTGGTGAAGGACAGTGAATATACAGTTTGTACAGTTTAAAAACCATTACGCCTATGGGATATCCCCACCCTTCACAAAAAGAAATTTGTGTGTGTGCATGCGTGTGTGTGTGTGTGTGTTTATTAGCCAAACAGTCTTTCTTTCAACATATGATGCAGATTCACACGTCACAAATTTTCAAAAACCAAAAAATGTTTTTTTTAGAACAACAGAGTGTTTAATCTAAACCAATCAATCAATGTACAATCAATGCCTTTTGATGTTAAATATTAATATGGAGACTACAAATGGATTGTTACCAGAGTGCTTTAAGATTAACTTTGCTCATACGTTGTCATTTTTCATGTCTGATTTATCATCCCAAGCACAGGTTCTGATTTCTGAGTTCATCTCCTTGACTGAGTTTATTTAAACTGACAATTAACTGGTTGTTGCATGTGGAGATGCAGTGCACGCTTTACTGAACTGCTGCTGGATGAAGAGATCGCGTGAGAAAGAAAAAGGAGAAAGGACACAAAGAATGTGCAATGTAATGAGAAGACACAAGGTCCTACCTCCAGCTCTTATAGTTGATTAGCTTATACATGTTTGTTTACTTCTCACTTTGTCATTCTCGTAAGCACATGACACCGTGTGAACAGACAATAGTTTTTTCCAGGACAGGTTATTGTGCTATGATTTTGAAGTTCTTCTAAACATGCCAATGGAGGCTATGAGTTGGATAGGTCACATCACTGGCTTTGAAGTTTCCAAGACCAAGGCCATCTGTATTGACTAATATCTAACATCTTTTTTGAGAAGAAAAGGGGGAGCTCTTAGATGTCAGGAGGGGTCCTATTTCAGTCGCCAAGTCTAAAACTAATGGGCAACTTTATTCAAAAAGACAGAAGAACCGACATTACCTCACTGTATTAGGGGGCCCGATGGTGAATCAGTATAATATTAAAGAGTAACCTAGTCATCACTCCATCTCTGCTTCGTGAGTATGGATTGCTCATGCCTGGCCAGCCTAACTGTGGTAATTGGTGATGTTTGGGGAGTGGTGATTAAAGATGGATGTGGGTAGTGGACGCAGGACTGGGTTAACAGAAAGCGACAGGAAAGATGAAAGGCAGTGGTATTAATGCATTGCCCAGAGGAGAGGAGATGCTTGTTTTTCACTCTGTTTGTCACGCAAGTTTCCTGCCCCGCCCAGTTCGGCCGCTGATAGGCCACTCCCCCTCACTCTTTTTCTTTCTGTATCTCCTCAGTCTCTGCTGCTTTGCTCTATTCCTCTCGCCCTGTTTCTTTTGGTTTTGTGCATCTCTGTTCTGTGCTCTGTCTACTTCTCAATAGTATTATAATAATTAAACAATTAATTTTCTCATTAAAGGTTATAGTTTCTTTCCCTTTTTTTTTTGTCATACTGTATGTTTTTCCCTAACTACAAGTTATTCATTTTTTATTGGCTCAAGTAAACAAAATATAGCTGTGAATCATCACCGTAAATTGTTTTAATTGGATCAATGGAACAATTTTTTTTGTGTAATTAATGCTTCATAAGATTTAAGATTTCCTGTGTAGGTTATAGCAAAGTTAGATTATTTCTAATTATCTTTTGATTACATGCGTAATATGAATACTGGACACTTTTTCCCTCTCAAAATATGTGCATACTTTTTTTTCTTTTTTTCTCGGATATTTTTATTGATTCATTGCAGTTCATAAAGCCAGTATATGAAAATAAATTCAATATTATTCATACAAGACATTGTACGTTAATCTAATATATTTTAGGGATCTGTTTGGTACTCTTGAAATAACATTTCATTTAACTGAAAATGTAAATTAATTTATGTTGCCAGATCTGAATTTATGGTAAAAATGTCAGAATTTTCGTATTAGTGGCAATAACGGAGTAGCAGGTTAGTACTTGTCATTGATTGCTAGTTGTAATCTTTAATCCATTCCAGATACATTAGACTTTTTTTTAATTAGATTTATATATATATATATATATATATATATATATATATATATATATATATATATATATATATATATATATATATATAAATGGAATAAGCAAAAAAAATAAATAAATAAAATAAAGAAGAAGAAAAAAATTGCACTTTCCTTTCCATTAATGTTTACTTACAACAGAGATTGCAGGTGCAGGTTCCTTAGAAGAAGAAAAAAAAAAACTTTTAGCCTCATCCTGGTGATCCCTCATCCCTGGTAAGCCGTCATTTAATGAGGTGTAGATCCTTGTGCAGTGATTTCCATTTCAGTTTTCAGGAGAATCTTAGCTGTATATCAAAGTGTGGTAAGTGCTGTCATCAGTTAAACACTCCGGTGTCTCTGTTCTCTCTGATTTGGAGGCTGGTGTACAGAGGTCTCCATGAGGTATGGATGTTGTCAGCTTCTATTTCCTCAGTATGACCTTTGCTGCTTGTGTGGGGTCACTGAACACATTTATTTCCCCTGCTCACATGCAGAGGCTCTGTCTCGAATAACAGAAGATATCAGGATAAATGGGTAATACAAATCATTCATCCTGAAGATGACCACTGCAGTGTCTCACTCGAGGTGAATTCATTATACTTTTTTCTGTGCCTTAACCCAAAAAAGAAATCAGGAATCCTTTTTCTTTCTTTTTTATCCCTTCACAAGTGTGTACTGTAAAGTTTGGAACTTTAGATAAAGAGCTCAGAGATCTGGAACAATTAATGGTAGGTCAGTAACATTTAATGTTTGTTTTGTAGTTATTATTTATTTACAGATTTTTTTAAATTATCAGTTTGGAAAATATTAAGCAAATGATGATGAAAAACAAAGTTTTGTTGGGCATGTTGAAAGCGTGTAAACGAGTCTATTGGAAAACATTTGTGATTACAAATGCATTGAGACATTGAGAAAAAATATAGATCAATTATATTCATGAAAAATGTTTAATAATTACAAACTATTTAACAAATCTAGATGGCTATGACCTCACCTTTTAGTAGTTGTTATTGATTTATTTTCTCATAATGTGCATAATCTAAAAATGTAACAGTAAGCATTTACAATTATAGATGATATAGATGTTTTGTGTCAGAAAGGTATTTCTATAAAACGTTTGCTTGTTAAAGTGTTACTACTTTAAATATGATTTTGTGTTTATGGCGTTTTTATGCATATTGTGTAAAAAAAGGTATTTACAGAAGAATAGTAAGAGCTTAGAGATCTGGAACAAATAATGGTACGTCAGTAACATTTAATGTTGGTTTTGTAGTTATTACTTTTTTGTTACAGTTTTTTTTTTCTTTTTTTAATTGCTTTGGAAAATATTTAGCAAATGATGATGAAAAACAATGTTTTGTTGTAACCATTTTAAAAGTTTATCTGAAAGATTACAAATGCAGTGAGACAGAAAACGTATAAATCAATTACAACTAAGAAAAAAGCTTTCATAATTTAAAAATATTCAACAAATCGATAATTGTAATAATCTCAACTTTTAGTTTGTTATATATTTATTTTCTAATAATGCACAAAGGGTAATAGTGTAACCGTAAGAATTTACAATTATATATTATATAAAACGATTGCTTGTTAAAGTGTTACTAGCTTTAAATATAATTGTGTTTATGCAATTCTTATGCATATTGAGTAGGAAAACAATATTCACAGAACCATAGTAAGCATGGATTTGCTTGACCTTGTAGTGTTCTGTTACTTGCTGTCTATTTGATGTTCTTTGGATATGTCGTTTTTATTAACTGATGGATGTCTTTGTATACCATTAGAAACATAGAAATGTATATGATATACTTAGATATTTAATACATTTTATATTTAAAACATGTTATAAATTAACCTTTCTGTGGTATTCATATTTTTGTTATTCACTGTTGATGCATCTGAAGGACTCACAAGATTTTAGGATTTTAAAACAATACAAGCATAACAATATACATGTAAAAAAAAATACTTGGATGATGACTTATGTAAATTACAAATAATATGAAAAATACACTGGAAATGCTCTCTGTGATATTTTTTTTAATTAGCATGATAAAAAAAAATACTAAAAAATACAGTATGTAACATATCATACTTAATCACAATGTATAATTAATTTTGTCTTTATATAGTTTGAGATCAAGATACTTTGTAGTGTTTATAGTTTCACATTTTGTATTAAATAGCCTTTTTGCTATTAAGGCGTTGCAGATTTGCAACAGTTAAAAACTAACTACCTTATTACTCCAGATACATATTTTATGTATCTGGAGTACTAAAAACTTGTTACTAAAACTTAATTTGAGCCTGAGAGGGTTAACATTGAGAGGACTGCCAACCTGCTAAGCCAGTTACAACACTGATCTGAATGTAGACTGAAGTGGCATTATGTTAAATCAACCACGAGGGGGCAGCAAAGTTCTTCCAAGTAAACGTCACGCATTCACACAGTCTCATTTGGGCGAGTTCTCTTTCTTATCTTTCTCTAAACAGCTGTAGACGGAAAATAAGCTTATAGTAATAACGACTGAATTACTTCTGTTTCTGAATCTGCTTTTGAATTGACGGAAAAATAATAATTGTCGAACACAGCGTTGTGCCGTGAGCATACAATTCGTTTCATTAAATCATTGCAATCATTCATTAATGCAGAACCTAATTAGCAAACTGAAATGTACAATGAATTGATTCGTTCCTTTGACACATTCCCTTTCTGCCTGCTGGTATCTTTGTCGCTTTAGAGCTCAACAGAGAGGAAAACGTCTTCTCAAAATATCGTGCTTTTGCGCAGGATAGAGGTTTTGAGAGAGAAGTTTTATAGCCTTTGAAGAAATCTGGACAAGTTTTAGAATTGCAAATAGATGGCTGGATGAATGGAGAGACAGACTGAAAGATTGATTGATTGATTGATTGATTGATTGAATTACGCAGCTTTATTCAGTAGCCTCTGTAGCCTACTTTAGTAAATATCACATTTAATTGCTTGAGAGGTCGGGTGAGATATCTGCAATAGGCCTATATATAGGGTCCTATATAAACACTCAAGTCTAAAGAATCAGTTGGTAAAAAGTTAATTCTTTATTAATGTAATTTCTTTGTTTGGTGGCGGAGGAAACAATGGGGTCAGTTATTAAGATAATGTCTGCAACATTGTGAAATTACAATTACATGTGAAACAATATTTAAAAATTTGTAGTTAGCATGTAAAAGTGGTATCTATGAAGTATGCTGACTAGTCAACTTGTCAAGTTTGGAAAGTGCGTTTTGAGAAAACACCCATCAAGGCACAGGTTCAGTCTGTTTCTTTCTATCCTGAAATCCCTGCATGTCCGATGCAACCTGAGAGGGTGGCGCTGTTGTCTAACTTGAAGACAGACCAAATTAATCACAGCTTGACAATTGTTAGATGTGACTTTAAGTTTAGCTGAAAGATGAAGCAGGGTCTGTGAAAAAGTTTATTTATTTATTTATTTATTTTTTTATATTTTTGTGGTTGGTTTAGTGCTTTGTAACACATTATTGAAATTTTGCATATCGATTCTCTTTGTCATTTGGGCCATGGAAATACTGTGTGTGTGTGTGTGTGTGTGTGTGTGTGTGTGTGTGTGTGTGTGTGTGTGTGTGTGTGTGTGTGTGTGTGCGTGTATGTATGTGTGTACCTACTTAACCATTTTTTGATGACAAAATTGTACCCTTTGGGGACGACATCATTTGTAAAACGTATAAAAATTAAAAATGTTTTTTTAAATTGTAAAAATGCTGAAAATTTTCTGTAAGGGGTAGGTTTAGGTGTAGGGCGCTAGAGTATATAGTTTGTACAGTATAAAAGCCATTACGCCTATGGAATGTCCCCGTTTAGATAGCTAAGTAAACGCACGCGTGTATGTGTGTGTGTGTGTGTGGTTGCCTCGTCTTACATCACTTATCAATCAAATATAATTCATAAAACCTGGAGAGAATAGAAGGGATTCTGAGACATTAAAAAGGATATTGCCATCACTGATCAAGACATCTTGTGAGTCTGCTATGACTTGCATAGTAAGTGTTTAATCAATCAACATTCACTCTGAATAAATTATGAGGACAAAAGACATTTATTCCCATTAAATAAAGCGTATAGCCATGTGAAACATGCATGTGTTTATGTTGTACAGCAGTAAAAAATAGTTGTAAATTTGTGACTAAGAACATGAAACCTTTTCTGAATTATGTTACTGCAACCAACCCTATGTATTTCCATGTTTGATCTGCTTTGTCCATCTTTTTTTACTGAGAGTCATTTGTAGTCATGAATGCATGTGTGGTGATCTACACTCATCAGAACAGACACAGAAGAAGGAAATACTTGAATAACCCTTAGGTATAAATGATTAAGGAGTCTTACAGTAGATGCACAAATGTGGAGATCTCACTGCATTTACATCTTCAGTCATTTATTCAATCAGGGTTTCAGTCGTGGTTAGAAAGAGTACCACTCATAGTAAGTGCACATGGCAGGACAGCAGAACTGGGTAAGCCTTTTACCAAAGAAACCTTATAAAAATGTTATTGCATTGGGATACTAGCATGTAGAGTGCAGGACTAAATAATTTACTCATATTTCGATAAACATGTTTAAACTAACAATCTAATTAATTACCAAAAGAAAATTGCTATACTTACAATTTATACAATCAACAGTGTAGAGCAGAAAAGGAAGCAAAAAAGCCTATACTTTAAAGAGGTCCAGTAAATATGAACCGCTGTAGTCTGACATTTGACAGGGGACAGGAGACTAATGAAGGTGTGGAACAAAGAGCATTTTTTCCCCAGACATATTTACACAACCACTGTAGTGAGAGAGCTTTCACATGAATAGAAATGTTGCTTGTTTATAGGTGTTTCTATAAAGATCTCTTGGTTGAGGAAACCCATCATGAAAGTTAATTAAAACAATCATGTTTGGCTCCATTTGAATGGAATGTATAATTTGACAATGGAATGACATTTATTATACTTGAGATTGGAAATAACCAAAAAAAAAAAAAAAAAAAAAAAAAAGAACAGTAGGGAGTACTTTTGAATTTGCTTTAGGTTTACTCTTGACTTACTGTAGTACAGCTACTCAGAGTTACTTAATCCCAGAGTGCATTGCGGCATGAATAAATTATGCAATTGCTTTGTTTTACTGTTTTTTTTTTTTTTGTCTCGTTATTGTTACAATAAATAAAATTGAATTGTTACCATTGTTGTGATTGGTGTGCTGAATGTTGAAGAGCATGGTCGATCACAAGATATTAAATATTAAAGGATTAAATCAACCAAAATAAAAGTTTCACAAGGTGTTTATGAATTGTAAAATTGTAAAAGATCAATATGAGAAATAAGCTATTTATGATTTAATAAGAAGTAGTGATGGGAAGTTCTGATCATTTAACTGACTCCGTCCTTTGAGTCTCATTCAGCAAAAATGAACATATATTTTTTCAAGTTATTTCGTTCATTTTATCAAAATGGAATTAAAATGTTACATTTTACTTCCCGAACACATCTAGTACTTATGCAAATGTTGATCACACTACAAACAATAAAACACTACAATGCTATGAGAAACAGAAAATATTAATTCACTATTTTCCTGGGTCTGTAGCCCATGATTAGCTCACCTCACCTCTTGTCTGACAAGTCTTCGGGTTTGAGTCGTTCCTACATCATGTGACAGCCCCATAAACTAAACCTAAGCTGTCTGAGCTGGGAAGAGAATTGTAAAAATAATAAAATTAAACCACCAAAAAGATGTACTTGCACATATTTCAGAATCGGAATATCAGATATATCATAATATAGTGAGTATGTTTGTGAATATTTTGAATAAAACCGGAAAAACCAAATAAAAGCAATCATTTCTCCCATTGACTTTCGGAAAAATCTGTATCTAAATAGTTTTAGAGCATGTCTGAGGATAAACAGCTACTGCTGAACTCATACGCATATAACATATCATTTCGAGTGAAAAAATTAAGAGAAAATCCAAAAAAAGTCAAAGGTACAAGACTGTGAACATATTTTCATTTCGAGCGAAGGAACTACTCATCCCATAAACCACCGCGCCTCACTGAATTCGACTGAAGCCACAACCTCGAAAAGAGCCTTTTGGGCTACTTCCAAATCTGACAACGGACGCGCAAACTTTTTCCTCCAGTGAATTTTATTTTCACGTAAGAAAAATAAAAACGTGTTCTTGTTAAAATTGTAAAGTTTTAAAGGCTATAGGAGTGCAAATCTTAAATGTGTAAGATGTTACTGATTCTAAAACTCTGGTGTATCTACCGATTGTGAAAGATAAAATGTGATCTGTGAACAAGCACCTCCATACAAATCCTGCTTCTCTAGAGAGTTACATCGAAGCAGTTACTAAAGACTTTAAAAGTTTCCTTTTTTCAGTCTTGTAGGACAACATGGTTAGAATATAAATCACCCGCACTGATCTCTTGCAATTCGTCACAACAATTCTAACCAGTGGGTATATTCCATTGGTTTGTTTTAAGTTTTCGCCAGTTCTGCAGTCAGCCACAGTGAGCTTTAAAAACGTGTTCACCATTTTCCCCAAAGTCCAATCTTATAACCTCTTGACCTTCAGAGAGTTTTAAGATGTGTGTGTGTGTACTGGTATATATGGATTATGAGGACACAAATGTGTATAATGACATGGATACTACAATGTTAACATGGTTTATGAGGACACTTCCTGTGTCACCGTAAAACAAAAGGCTTAAAAAAACACACAAAACAGTATTTTATAAAATGCAAAAATTTGCAGTATTTTCTGTAAGGGGTAGGTTTAGGTGTAGAGTTGGTGTAGGGCGATACAGTTTGTACAGTATAAAAACCATTACGCCTATGGAGCGTCCCTGTAAACCACAAATGCAATTGTGTGTGTGTGTGTTTTCTTCTGCAGTGGGATGGTGTGACCCTATAATGCATGTTGCTGTGGAGGAGAAAGAGCAGCTGAGTGATGTTTCCTGTTGCTTCATTGCATCCATTTTATTAGCTTTTACTAGAGCCTGTCAAACAGTTCACATTTAACTCCTATCTTCAAAGTGTTTTGTGATCAAACCAGAGAACAACAGAAGTACAACTCTTAAATGAATGTGATGTGGATTCTTTTGTCTGACAAAGAAACAGCTGCATAAACAGTAACTTGTTGATGTTTTCATGTCATGTCATGTTTTTTTTTTTTTTTGACATAAATGTATTGTCTTCTTCTTAGTTATGAAAAATGGAGAGAGGGGAAAAAAGGTAAGAGTATATTTCTTTGGCCCATTTGTGAAAAATTACATTGTGTGAGAGAGATATTATTGGGGTAATTATATTCCCTAAATTGCATATGAACTGAGATATATTTGCCATAAAGAGAGGAAAATCAGGAAAATACTTATTTTTTCACTGGCCATCTGGAGCAAAAAAAAAAAAAAAACACACAGTTGCTATGGTGACTGAATACTTTGATAAGCAGTCTTCTCTGTAGATAGATCATTGCAATATGTACATACAGCATTGCTGATAAAGCCTTCATGCACATTCCTGAATCAATGCCTGTAGCTAGACAGACTAGAGCCACCTGTACATCAGTGTTGTTGGTCTAGGGCTTTAATTCACAATATTGGAAGGACTTCAATAGCATTTGGTGCAGTGCCATAATCCTACTCAGAATCCACCTTCAGTGAATTGACAACAGTTGGGCTAGTACCTTTAGAGGCCATTTTATTGATATGTTCATTTTTTCTTAAATTAAGAGAGTTCCACTGATGACTGTGGTGGACCTCTTTTACAAACAAAGACTGAGTAAACAGGGTCACTCTCAAAGGAAGACTAATGGAAAATGCCGTAAGACCAGCTGCTTGCACTCACTGAAACTGCCCTGTACTGCTGTTCTGGCAGCTGACTGTGGCTGTGCTCATGTTAATAGGTGCTGGAAGTACTGAACTGATTTTATTTTTCATCCTATGAGAGTGACCCTGTTTACTCAGTCTTTGTTTGTAAAATAGGTGCACAGTCCTCAGAAGAGCTCTCTTAATTTAAGAAAAAATGAACACATAAGTAAAATGTCCACTAAGGGTACTAGCCCAACTGTTGTCAATTCACTGAAGGTGGATTCTGGGTAGGATTTTGGCATTTCATATTTAGGCGTATCTTGCTTAAGCTATGCTCTTATAATTAAACTACTGATGAAGTAGGTTACTAAAGAGTAGAATTTTTGCACTGTAACTCAACTCACACATCTCTTGGATTTTTAACTTGTGTAAAAATATTTTGTAAAAATAGACAATATCCAAACCGAGATGAAGTGAGGGCCCCATTTTTACGAATGCCTAAATAATGTTTTGATTTATTAAACATAAAACGTTGAAAACTGATTGTTTAAATTATTTAAATAAAATAAAGGTACTTTAAATGTGAAATTTAAACCGGCAGTAGGTGGCAGGAAGTTACTGTTAATAAGTAAATAACTGAATAACTAATTTTTTATTCATTCAGGAACAAAACACCATCATGTTGCTCAGAGAGGCAAAACAACACTGTGGCCTTATAAATAGTGCAAAACAGGCAATATGGTTTCTAAAATGTAAGTCTCTTAATTAACTTATAGTTTATTTGATCTTAAAATATACCGACTGTGATCCTCTGCTCCCTGCCCTGATCTCTGCTTGTGTCTGTTTTCGATTTTGGATATCCCTTGACATACCTGATGCTGTCCTTTGATCATTGCCTGTTTGGCCATTCTGATAATAAACCACTGCATATGGATCCGAACGTCTCTGACTCCATGTTACATCATGTTTCCTCTTTTCCTCCTCTTGCTTTTTTCCCTCACTTTTGGCTGCCAGAGGGATGAATCCTTTTCATGGTTAAATTAGACAATGCACGAGTAAGCGCTGTGCCAGTTTGAAAATGGCGGTGGACCAATCACAAGGAATAAAGCAAGGACATCCTGCATAACGCGAGAGGGGTGCAGATTTATTGCACCATATTATATTAAAGACATTTCCGATTGTTCAAATGGTCAGCTGTCGGGGGGCTCCCTCAAAATGCAATTGCCTGCCTTGCCTGCCCTATTGCTACGCCTCTGCTGCCAGTGTGTGTCTGTGTGTGTGAGAATTGTTTGCAGGATCAATGGTTTTCTGTCCTCTGCATGTAGGCTATAGGTGTGGAAGAAATAATGGAATTGTACTGGTTGATTCACACTAGCTGCTCTCCCTCACACCCTCCTTTCCATGGTGACCTTATTGAGATGCTTTTAGCAATCAGTGGCTTTGATAATAATATTGTACATTATGTCCAAAAGCCAGGCTCTAATAATAACATCCATCAGATTCATAATGCGAAGCTGACACATAATTATACCAAATTATAAAGTGCAAGAATAAGTAAGATTGTAGTCCAATTATTATTAGCATTTTTACTGTGCCACAATATACTACTTTCACTTGCTCTTTGTGAGCAGCTATTAAGTCATTTATTCAGAAGTCATAATATTGAAATGACTCCCAGCTAATAAGAGTAAGAAAATTAAATGCTACACCATTCTGTCTGTATTGTATTCCTTCAAAAGGCACATTACAGCTTGTGCAACAACAGAATATGCATTTTTAATTAAATATCTTTCTTTATTTACTCTTGAACCTCTCATCGATTATAGAATAAGCACTAAATGACAGCTAAAATGACCTTATAAAGCTAAATCAAGTTAGATAAAAAGCTTATAAAGTGTTGTTAATGACCTTGTGTAAACTAAGCACTCAGAAGTCTGGAGGCTTTGACGCATCGTACTCACAGAATAAACACTGTCTATTAAACATAGTCTATTTACAGTATATTATAATCAAACAGCAGCAACTAATCAAGTCTTTGAATTCTTTTAACCTGAAACATAATGTATCCCCTGATACGATGGACGGGATGGGGGCATAAAACAAGTTGTAAACACACACATGCACAGTCATACATAGCAAAGACTCCTGCATGACCCAAATCTGTCAGATCACAGAGGATCTCAACTTCTGTTTTAATTACACCTACAGGAATTAGCTCAACGTGAAATTTGCACTCCTTTTGGTTAAAGCAAATCTTCAGAAAGGAAATCAGGAATGCCCCACAGCTGGAAACTTTGTGAGAACTACTCAAAATGATTAAATATTGCCATTAAGCTCCATGATGGTTTATTTCAGTTTATTTTATTATTTAACATTTTTGTAGAATAACTTTAATCTTTTAATGATTATTTACAATATTTCTAATGGTACAGAAGTGTTACTTCTATTACAGAGGATTAACTAGAGGAAAGTGGTCTCAGATTTATTTATTTAGATATTTCAATATTTGGCCTCAGCTTGACATTTGCTACATTATAAGGTGTACAATGGGGATATTATATTATATTGTATGTCAATAACAATAACATTGTCAATAACATTTTGTAACCATGTTGTTAGTGCACATAATTCTTAAAAAGTTTCATTTATTTATTATTTACATTTTTGGATTTAATTACATTTGTTTTCGAAATTTGGCAGTATAAACAGTTAAAATAACAGCATGTTGAGTAGCAGAACACATAAGTAAATAAATAAACAATGTTCCTGCATAATCCCACATTCAAGCTGTTTTTGTTGGACTATCCAGATTTTTGAGAAAAGCATGAAATCATAAATTCGGTCGTGATTCGCAACCAGGATGAGCTACCCAAGTCCAGAGGGACATTTTAGCATGTCACAGTCAGTGTTGAAGTGGGTGAAATTGAATCAGCTCTCCGCTCGGCTGATGGCAGGGGGCCCCTGCCGCGGCATCGTGATTCCCTTATTTCCTGTCGGTGGTACCTGAGAGGCATTAAGCTAGTGGGCGAAAGAAAAAAAAAATGGGGGAAAAATACACTGAAACGGAGTCCTTCTTCAAAGCTACTACCAGGAACATCTCACAAAGTACATGAGCACAGCAGCAAGTGTGAAAGAGAACCCACTAACTCACACACAAAACTTCATCCTGAGGGATTTGCAGAGCTTTCCACAAATAGGTCCAGATGTAGAGCCTGCTTTATTTGATTGTGTATTGATGGTTAAGTTTATAACAGGGGCTTCCAAACTCAGTCCTGGAGGGCCAGTGTCCTGTAGAGTTTAGCTCCAACCCCAATTAAACACACCTGAACCAGCAAATTAAGTCAAGTCAGGTCAGCTTTATTGTCAATTCTTCCACATGTACAGCACATACATACAGAGAATTTAAATTGTGTTCCTCTCAAACCCTTGGTGCTTACAGATTAAACTAACATAAAAATCCAGATAGATGCAGATTAAATATAAAATACAACTATACAAATAAGGGCATGTAAAAAAAAATACAGTTAAATAAAGCAGCACAAGGCACATGGCAGATAGAGTGCCAACCAGTGAAGTAAACAAACAGTGCAGATAAAATGATTGTAGTGCAAAAGAGCTTACTCAATCTGACAAAAAGCTCAGAGAGCAGTTATTTATTTAAACTGACTGAAGAGGTAGTTGAATGAGGTAGTGAGCAGACCAATACTGCACAAAGTGACTGGTGCAGGTCAGAGTTTGTTAGTGCGAGGCAGGGAGAGGAAGGACCTGGGAGCTGGGTGGGGTTCATAGTTCAGGGGTGCCTGGGGCAAAAGAGGGAGGGGGGGGGGGGGGGGGCAGGTCGGGAGGGAGTTCAGCTTCCTGACAGCCTGATGAAGCTGTCCTTTAGTCTGCTGGTCCTTAGCATGCTGGTCTTATCCCTGAAGGCAGCAGACTGAAGAAGCTGTGTGACGGGTGAGTGGGATCACCCAAAGCAGAGAGCTTTGTTGGTGAGTCGGAGGAAGTAGAGTTGCTGCTGTACTGCGGTGTTGTCAGTCCAGGAGAGGTGGTGTGTGTGTGTGTGTGTGTGTGTGTGTGGATGATCATCAAACAAACACCTGATATAAAAGTTCACTTTCAATGGAAAGAATTAGAATAATCTATATATACTTACACTGCCTGGAATGGCAATATGACACCATCACATAAGACTCAATAAACTCTGTAATGATGGCACATAGATATACATTACAGTTATAGTAATACAACGTTTGTTTTTAGTGGTTCTTTGTGCACAGCACAAAAAGCACTTAATTCAGTCAATTTAACTAAAACATAAAACTAATAATATTTATATATATATCATGCTAATTAAGTTTTTCAAACACACATTTATAAGAGAAAAATAGACACAGAAGTCTGTTTTCAATCAGAAGAGCTGTCTTTTAAAAGCAGCCCATTATTATTATTATTATTATTATTATTATTATTATTATTATTATTATTATTATTATTATTATTCTTGAATACAAACACACTTGTTTAGGGGAATTTATGGTTTATTCTTTAAATATGAACATTAAGAAATGACATATTATCATGGTTTCAATGAAATTCACAGGTTTAAATTAGATAGAGATCCATTGTGAATGTAAAAAGGTGATGACTAGACCTTGGCGAAATGTAAGTATCTCTCGTCCTTCAGAGAAGAATGCAGCATTATTTTAATTCTGCTACTTGAATATAAGGTACATGTAGTATTGTAAAATATCTCTGCATTCTTTGTTGTTTTTTCTCTCTTGTAAATCAAAGGATTGTTTGCTGCCTCCTTCTGCACTGGATTGTTGTGTGGCAGTAGCTCATTTAAAGCAGACTACTGAAAAATTCAAAACAATAATAATAAAAAATACAATAATTAAATAAATACTGTGAGTCATTCCAAGGTGCTAAAATTTTCTTTGCCGCATATCTGGAGCACGAAGCAGGAGTCAGACTGGCTATCATCACATCTCTGCTGAAAAAAATTTATTAGTTAATTATTGAAGAAGATGTCAGCACAGTTTCTCTAAATTATATGTTTAATTCTTTTTATATTTTAAATCAGTCCAGACTGTAAAGAAGACTGTGAGAAGCCTCGAGTGATTTTTTTAACTGCTCCTTTCAATATTTTTTTTTTATTTTTTCAAAGGATTTTTCTACCTCTAAATGTCTAAACCCACAACTCCCCAGTGAACACGAAACTAATAATTTAATATACAGTCCTCTCGCTTTTCAACTGTTTTGTCATTGCATTGTATTGCAATTTTAGAGTCTTTGGCACTGCTAATATTGCTGACTCTATATGATTTATTGCTTGTGTTTAAATTTCTCATCGTTTCTATGTCAGCTTGAAAAGTGTGTGCCAAAATGAATACATGTACATTTATTTAAACTGTTCTGTGCTCTCGCTACTTGTCCAAAAGGCTTTCCTGACATTTTTCACACATTGAAGAGAGGTAAAAAGCAAATGTGGTTTCTCTGAAAAAGTCAAGACATTAACAGTAACATTGTACAGTGAAGACCTACTGCATGACTGACCTTATATTGGTGCAGCGAGACATATCCTTTCATAGTTGACGGAAAATAACGTCAGATTGTTTTGTCACACTAGATTTTGTGGGTGTAAATACACGTTTGCTAAAAAAATAAATAAATAAATAAATAAACCTTGCTAAAGTTTATTCACAATAGTTTGCTGAGAGTTACGCCCATAATTTGTGCAAGTGTCATGGGATTGGAATAAGGTGGTAAAAAAAACACATTGTTTGGAGCATGCTGATAAATTTGGAGCCATAACATCTGCAATCTCATGCTGCTTTATTCAACCACCCGTAGGCAAATCTTTTTGTACAGCTGAAAGTGTTTACTGAATATTCTCTCTGGCTTTGTTTTTAATTAAATTTTAATAATTTACCACCTCCTTTTCTAGGCTTTTGCCTCGTCAATACACTCACTCACTCACTCACTCACTCACTCACTCACACACGTCCCTCTTCACCTTGGCCAACATCTTGTTTCAAGCTTCTCCTGATCTGACACTTTGTCCTCTTCAGTCATGGAATGATGTCTTTAAATAACCCTTCCGGTCAGACTTGGCACATACATGTTCTCATATGTCCGTCTGTGTAAATGGAGCCCTATGTGAATATGTGTTTGCCGTAGGGACTGTGATTACAAATATGGAGTTTGTAGTTCCTGTGATTATAGAAGGTATTAGTATAGACTAAACTTGGCGTTTGCTTTGCTTCATCATGCTGCTTATTTGAGCAATAATGGGGTGCCAACAGACTCCAGAGGTTTTTATTTAAGATGCTCCCAAGAACTAATTGAAGTATGCATACACATACGTATATTCACAATATTTAACACCCTACATTACTCACTTACGCTTCTCTTCCTTACAACTTCTCACTCTCTCACACACCTGATATTCTGTTACACGAAGGTGTTGCCCAACACATTGTCGGATCTCTTAACAAAACACTGAACGTCATCCAGCCATAAATAATTCTCTGAAAAATCTGATTATATCTTCCTCAGATTGTCTCAGATGACTTTGGGTTCTTGCGTAACAAGCTCTCAGATGTGATTAGACTGAATCTAATGCTGTCTCCTCAGATTTCCTTTCCACTAAACGGTCTGCTCATGGGACAAAAGAACCTCAATGCAGTGCCCTTTTGGTTGGACTGCTGCCCTGACCATTGTATTTCCAGCTCTTCTGGGCTTAGAGGAAGTCATTAGCCCACTTTATCTAAATACATGAAATTAAAGGGGAAGGATATCATGTTTTGGGGGCGTAATGTCAAATAGGAAATTAAATATGAACAGTTGTACAATCTACATTATTGGTATCTGTGATAACAAGTGCCTGTGACTAAAGTAATTGAAGATCAGACTATCTTTCCTCTGACTCAGACTTTACTTATGGCACAATGGTAAAAAAGTCAGTTTATTTATGACCCTGTCTGCACACTGAAAGCCGCTCGGGCTGATTTAACACAGAAACCCAAAGAAAAGTGCTTGAGTAAATCAATTGTGCCCATTACTGCTGTATCCCGACCTTGTTGTTTGAACTAAGGGACTATGGTTAGCTATCGTTTTATCTGGTCATCTACTGCAATGATTATGGCTACAGAAGGAAAGTGCTGAGAGACCAGAAAATATATTTCAAAATAAAAAAGAAAGGATATGTGAATATACAGTCCAATATACAAATATTTTTGCAAAAATACAAACAAGTAGTCACCCTTAACACAGTTCTCTATTATAGTATACAGTATAAACATACATTCAGACAAGTGCATCTGAAATTATAACTGATATTGGAAATACAATGGTGTGGGAAAAGAAAGCAGTTATAAGCATTAAAAAGAGCCTGAACTGATATCTCTGTATATAGAAAGCCATAAAATGACTGTTACATTCTTCAAATGACATTTTCTTTTGCTTTTTCCCCTATGGGTTTGTATCCTGTGATAAAACTTAAGTGAAAACAGTGGGAACGTGGCTCAGAATCAGGCCAGATGAATGATGTCTTCTTTGCAGGATGTGTACGTGTGCACCTCCATGGATGTCTGCGCTGATCTGATCCCTGAGGCAAGGCAGGAATAAAACTGAGGTTGTAAAACATTCCCTTTATTTGTAGCCACCGTGCAATGTCACACTCTCTACCATGCATGCATATGAATCGTGACTAGCATAGAAACAAAGGCAAGTCATTTCCCCACAAAATCCAACATTGTCAAGCTGCTTACCCTTAATTTCAAATATTTAATGATCAGTCCGTCGACCAGAACAGCATGTTTCTTAATTTCATCTGCTGTTCTCTGTGCCACTGAGCATGCAGAGAGAGTTCTAGCAATTTAAAACTCAAGCAGCGTGCTACGAAGCACTAGAAGTTAACACCCACTCTTACTTCTTACACAATCAGCAACAGTGATTTTCTCTCCTGTAGTGTTGGTGAGGCAGTTTTGTGAGAGGTTCAGAGCTACACGTCAACATGTGACACAGATCAGAGAATCCCACAGCTAATGAGGCGGAGAAATTAGCAGAAGGAGAGGAACGATTTCAGATTGGACTCTGTCATTAAGCTTTTCACAGTTACAAAGCCTGCCTGAGCTCTCAGAAGATGTCAAGTGCTAGAGCATGAGTTTGGTGAGATTCTTATAAGTAGATTGTTTTACTTTTACAGTAATATAGAATTAGTATTGTCTTTTTTTTCAGGTTTTTCAGATAATTAAGATTCCACATGCTTGCAGAGCATATGTGACGGCTGCAGGGGAATGTGTATGAATACACAATATTTAAAAGGTATCAATGATATTTCATGAGAAAACAATGGAAAAAAGAAAACGATTACATGTCAAAACTTCAGTGGTTCGCTGTCACAGATCTTTAGTTATTGTTTTAAAGACAGTTGGTTTCTTTACAGAATCCCTTCTTCTTTTCTTCCTTCCTGCAGAGTTTAATTTAGAGTTGAAAATGATCTCACAATGACAGGTTTTTAGGATCAGTTATGTTTTATATTCATTACATTGCATATACACTATCAGATATACTTGTGAACACGGGGCTTCAATTCACGCATATGATACCCTGTGTATAAATCTCATAAATAAATATTGTGCTCTATATACTGTCATGACTTGGACCTTTCTGCACGTGTTTCTGCATGATTTTCAGCATTTTGCTTTAGTAGATTTAGATCATACATTTGTGCACGTGGTGCAAAAAAATAAAATAAAGGTTTTAAGTGGTCATCAAGTATGTGATATGATGAGTAACTGTTTCAGTGCTTTCCCTCCTGTAATCTATCACTCTCTGAGGTGTTCATGGTAATATTTGGACTATAAATGGCTTTTTATGACTCACACTCCTGAAGCCCCTGCTCAGAGACACGCATGCACACATGCTTTATTGATAGGCTCTTAGGCATTAAGAAACCAAAATAAACCCTCTCTCATATAGGCCACACCACAACCAACCTTGAGTAGATGTGGGTACAACCTGAAAATGATTAAACACCTTAACACAGAGGGTTAAAAATCCCAAGATAAAACATTCATGACCATTTAAAGGTTTGGGCTCAGTAAGATAAGAAAAAAAAATTATTCGACAGAATGATTTCTGAAGGATCATGTGACACTCAATACTGGAGTAAGGCCTCATTTTATTTCCCAATATTATTACTGTTTTTACTGTATGTGTCATCAAAATAAAAATGCAGCCTTGGGGAGCCTAAGCGACTTCTTATCTTTTTTAAATCCTGCTGAACCCAAACTTTTAAACGGCTGTATACATGGACTGAAAATGGATCTGAACCTTGAACCAGAATATCATAGACAAGCAAGTAACGCTTAGAAACTGCATAACAATACACTAAGAGCCACACAGAACACCTCAGGCAAACACCACACACATTTTTCTTCAGAAAAGGTCAAAATCAATTTAACAATCTGTTCTGCTCAATGTTCAGTGTAAACTGCTTCCTAAATCAACATTTTTGTGGTTAGTTGAAATTCAGAGCATCATTTATGAGTGTTTGTGTATGGGTTCTTAACAGTCTGTAATGACGGCTCATTTTAGAGAGACTAGTCTTTGAAAATCTTATGCCATGAGTCACGGGGTATTTAGGCTCAGTCAGTCAAGCTTGGTGACAATACAATTCATCACAGTAGTCTCTATAGCAACAATCAGACTAGGTTCACTTGGCTTGGTCTGATTCCTGAGTAATGTTCTACATCTGACATAATTTCATTACTGATTTGATTTCGAAATGTTAATGCTACATTTACATTTATGCATTTGGTGGACACGTTCATCCATAGCCACTTATATTGTATGTATTCAAGCTATAATTTTTTCTAATGCATGCATTACCTGGGAATCAAACCCATGACCTTGGTGTTACACAGTAGAGTTACAAAGCTCTACCGCTTGAAAGGCTCAATGTTTATGCTAAATGACTTGCTCTATGACAGTATGTATATTTGTTGTTGTACTGATTGAGTGCTAAATTCAAAGTGTTAAAAAAGCATGAATATTTCTATTATCACTTACTTACAATTACTTGTAAACTCAATCAGGTGCAAAGCAAACAATCAACTATAGGTGGCAAGGCTCAGTCAAAAGATCACTGGAATAAAGTTGTATAGGCAGAAGTCAGGAGATTTATGACAAAGAGTGTTCATTTTGTGCATGTGACAACAATATCACAAATTCTCCACAAATGTGGCTTGAATGGGAGGGTTGCAAGAAAAAAGCCACTCCTCAAGAAAGGCCACTTGCACAACTGAGCTTTGCCAAAACACCTTGAAGATTTTAATGCAGATGGAGATAAAATTGAATTATTGGCCTCAACACCAAACGATATGTCTGGCGCAATTCCAATACAGCTCAATACAGCTTCATACAGCAAACCCTGGAGCTGGTAAAGTTCTGTTTTTGGGGTGTTTCTCTACAGCAGGGACTGGAGCACTTGCCAGGACAGAAGGAAAAATGGATGAGGAAAATCTGCTGCCCTCTGCCAGAAAGTTGACAATGGGAAGAAGGCTTACCTTCCCACACAGTGGTTTAAGGAGAAAAGGGCAAATATCCTTGCATGGCCTAGTCAGAGCCCAGACTTAAATCACATTGAAAATCTGTGGAATGACCTGAAGACAGTAGTCCATAATGGTCAACATCAAATTTAACTGAACTAGAGCAGTTCTGCGAAGAAGGGTTGGCAAATATTGCAAAGTCTAAATGCGCAAATTTAGTAGAGACATATCCCGACAGACTACAGGCTGTATTTAAAGCAAAGGGTGGTTCAATAAAATACACACAAGGGGGTATTTTATTACATTTTGGTGTTATATCTTTCACTTGTATGTTATACAGTAAGTTGCACTGAGTAAATAAAAGCTTGTGTCAAAACAGAAAAAAACATGTCCATCTTCATTTCAGGTTGCAAAGCAACAAAATGTGATTATTTTAAAGGGGGTGGTTCTTTTCTACAGCCACTGTATGTATGAACATTGTATGCAAGCACCTTGTTTGCACTGAGTGGAAATAGGCAGATGAATTGCTCAGACAAAGGCATCAGCTAGACAAAACCAACACAAGCTAGATTATTCAGTCTCAGATGAAGAAATGCAATACACCATCAGAGTAGTTTTATTGAATAATGAAAAAGGATGATTGAAGTCACCCAAGAGTGAATAAATCTTTATAGAGTTAATCATTTTGGATCCTTTGACATATGGCCGTTCTAATTTGGAGGCAAGAAGGCAGAAATGCTTTGGGCTTAATGTACTCATTCCCAGCACAGCTACCGGTAAAAGGAGAATCAAATCAGTCATATCGGTCAAAGCTTTTCCCCTCTGATCCTCCTAGAGCTTGGACTGCACTAACAGTAACACAGCACCAAAGGCACAGCAATTATTTATTAACCTTTCCTTTCCTTTTGACAAAAGAAAATCAGAGCCCAATACATATCAATAGATATTATGTAGTATATTCTACATAATGAATTAGAAAAGTATGAAGTTGTGCCTCGCATAAATGGCCTATTTGGTGTTGTTGTCTATCTAAACTAATCTCATTCATATAATGTTATCCAAAGCTTTTGATTGTTTTAGTTTAGTTAGTTTTTGGTCGAACATGAACACGTTTTGCTTCTGACATAAAGAGTTTAAATCAATTTAAAAAGTAATTTCATGTATGTTTTTAAAGGCGTCAAGATAATTTAATCAATATGATGGTGAAACAAATCACCCAACATTACTTTTGGAATTACTGTATCTTGTCCGCTTTCAAAAAATGAAACATTCACAGACTCACAGCTCTGCAATTACAAACTATACAACTTGACACTTCTATCACCAAACGTCCTTCCAGTGGTATGAATAATCAGTGAACGTATGACATTTTGAATTCGTAAGTATGTCAAACTCAATTTATTTTCCACAAAGCTCTGGTCCAAGTGGCATCCTTCCTCCAGCAGGATCAGAAAATGTACTGTATGAGGAGACTGCTTCTGCAGTACTTATGCTCTGACTGACAGTGAAGCTTCTCACACTTTATCTCCCTTGCACTCACTCCGAGGTGAACAATGGTGTTAAATATCTCATGGAGCTTTGCTGTGGGTGAAGATAGATTCCTTGTTCATTTTTTTTTACAAGAATCTTTGAATGATTTGAATAGAAAGTCAATTTATACTCTTCAGTTCCGAACCAGCTCTCTGAAAGTAAATTTAGTTTTTTTCCTTTTCAGTTTCAGTCAGCCTCAGATTCTCACTTTAGAATTGAATTATGTTCTCAGAACATCGTTATTATACTGAAAATGTAAACATAATATTTGAAAACTTTTGAACATAAACATAGGGATGAGGCACTTTATGGAGTTAGAAAATAGTTGAGTATGACAATTCAAAAGTACACTCAATGCTACTAAAGTTATCTTCCCTAAGGGTTCACCTAACCTAGTTTAAAACAATACTTACAACCCAAACCCCTTTTACTCTGAAAGTCACCAGCTGTTCCTAATCTATTTGAATTTTACAAGCAGAGACACTATGAACTGAAAACAGTAGCCCCATACTCTCTCTCTCTCTCTCTCTCTCTCTCTCTCACTCACTCTCTCTTTATATTTATAAAACAAAAATTAATTAATATTTTTCCTCATGTATTTTCTCTAAACCATCTGCATACAACATCTAAAATGTAATTTTTCTCCATCATGGTTTCTCAATTAATCTATTACAGACACGCAGTCTCATGGGGTAATTCAATACTTAGGACCACATAATGTAAGTGGTTGTAAACTATTATGAATATGTAACAGTATCAAATATTACAATTTCTCACATTTACATTTCTTATCCAGTAATTTAAATTTTATCTAGATTTTTTTTTTTTGCAACTAACTGTTGCAAAGTCTTCTGTATTCTTAGAGTAACAGTGTTTTACTATGTGCACCATATGCTTAACTAACAGTACTGTGTAGCACTGCATAGTCATCTGAGTCATGCTGAAGCATCAATATGCTGAACTGAGCATTGTATCTGCAAAATGACAAAGCCTCAAAACAATATTTAATCATGGTCGTTTTCTAATTATGATAAGACAAATTTAGAGACATGAAGAGAAAAAATTAAGCCCAGACTCTGTTCACAGTAAAAAGCAAATCCAAGAGAAGTACAATACATTTATTTGTTCATTTTTGTTTGATCATCAGCTGTGCTTGTATTGACCTGTCAGTCATTTTGGAGATATCACAAGTATATGGAATAGAAAAGGAGAGAAGCCCAACATCCATAAAGACAGATGTTTCGCAATATACAAAAACAACAAAAGGGAAAAAAAAATTGCTCTTTAAAATTTACAGCAGCCTTATATATCATACTTTGCATAATATCACTATGATATTTTGAACAAATGGGATACACTGTACAAGCATAGCCACAAAACTTAAATAGTTTATAATCTGATAAATTAAGCCTGTTTATAAATAAATGTATCATTTATCATCATCACTGAAAACCACTTACAGTGTTTCTTGTCTAGTTCAGTAAGTACCTCTTCTGTATACTTTTTTATGGCATGTTATAGAGAGCAGCAGTATAGTGATTAATTTCACTGAAGGACATTTATAACAGTTTGTAATAGAGCTCAGTCAGGACAATACCCAAGCACACCAGGGCAACACTCTTCTTCCATCTGTCATATGGTGACAACCTTCTCATGCTCTCTAACCAACAATGTCCGTTTCATATCTCTCAGCTGGAAATAAACAGCACATTTTTTGCTAATTCATCTTTTTTTTTTTTTTGTCACCATAAGTAGACAGCTTTTCATGTCACATAGCTCTTCAGTCACAATGACACAAGCCATATGTGCAAACTCATCATAAAATATATATCTTGATAACTTCAGAGGGCCTGCAGCCATAATAAAGATGAGCCTGTTTCTTCTAATGCAGTACAGAGCTTCCCAGTTCTGGTGTTTTTTTGTTTTTAAGCATTTTAGCTTTTGGAACCACCTATGTGACCAGCATTTGTTGTCCTCACAGACTCATGAAGAGCATTACACAACAAAGTAAGAAAAATATATCAGTGTTGTTGTGTACAGATTGTCAATGCAAAGAGAGAGAGGCAGTGGTGTTTTTGAAAATGCCTCTTTATCAATCACCTGTAAATGGCCCTGGATACTGCCAGTGTTCTCTAAAAAGACCTCTTCCAGGACTTGCACAGGATCTTCTGAAAAGCTCGCCGGAAGTCCTGATTGAATATAGTGTAGATGACGGGGTTGAGGGAGCTGTTGCAATAACCGATCCAGAAGAAAAACTTGAAAAGGGTTTCATGGATGGTGCAGGGCTCCCGGCAGATCCCATGCAGGCTGTAGCTGAAGAAGAACGGAAACCAGCAGACCACAAACACCCCCATGACCACTGCCAGCACAAAAGTGAACCGCTTCTCACGTGCCTGGGAAATTTTTTTTCTCGAAATGGTGTTCCTCCTTTTTCTCCGGGAGGAAAATAAGTCTAGGGACTTGCTGCTGGCTCGGGACTTCCGGCTGGAATGCTTGGAACTGGAGCTGTTCTTGCGGCTGGATCGGCGATCTTTTCTCGAGGGGACCGTATCGTTTTGTGTCCGTTTGGCCTTCTCATCAGACGAGCTGCTGTCCTCCAGTTCGGCATCTGGGTCATCCTCGCCTGGTTTGCGTTCCCCTGGTGGTGGCGAGGCACAGTGCCCGTTTTCCTGCCTGGAGTCCTCACGACTCAAACCGTTCTCCAGACGTGGCGTTCCCGATCCTCCATCCGGATCACGCCGCTTTTCCGACATATTCCGGGTTCTTGTCTTAGCCACCTGGTAGATTCGGATGTAAACAAGGATCATGATGACACACGGGGCAAAGAATGACCCGATGCTGGAGTACAGGATGTACCACGTGTGATCATTAAGCTGGCATTGTGGTTCGCTCCTGTCACCCTCATTATTCCGGTTCATGGAGATGAGCGGTGGGAAGGAGATCACAGCCGCGATCAACCATACCACCACAATCATGCCCTTTACCCTGCGAGGTGTCCGCTTTAAGTTATACTCGACCGCCTTTGTTACAGACCAATACCTGTCCAGACTTATGGCACAGAGATGAACAATAGAAGATGTGCAGAAAAGAACATCTAGTGCTAGATATATATCACACCAAACTTTCCCAAAAAACCAGTAGCCCATTAATTCATTGGCCAGAGAGAAAGGGATGATCAGGGTGGCCACCAGAATGTCCGCACTGGCCAGAGACACGAGAAAAAGGTTTTGTGGTGGCTTGAGCGCTCTGCTCGTTAAAACGGCGATAACGACCAGCACATTCCCCACTATTGTAAACAAGATGAGGAAGCTCACCAGCCCCGCGAGCCCTATAATGGTGGCCGGGGAATAGCGACTTGTAGAATTCCCAGAGGATGTAAAATCAATGTCCTTGTAAGAGTCCGATTCACTTGCAAAGCTTAAGTTATGCATACTGATTTAGAAAAAGGTCTGCTGTCCAATAAATCGTCCACGCGCGTATCACTATAAGTTATTTGGAGGTCCGTCTCTGTTTCTTCTTACATTGTGTTATTATTATTTTAATCCCGTTCGCGTCTTTTTCTTTTCCGCGCAATTCCTCTTATGGCTCATTTGTTTGCGGCTTTTAAGAAGAGACCCATCCCGTAGTGAGTTTGAAGTAACCATCACCGTCTCTTACATCCGTGCGACCTGTTCGTCCTCTCACGGGCGTCTCTCTCAGCATCCTCGCGCACTCTCCACCCGAGCGAGACACCGCGCGCCCTGCCCGCCCGGGACACAACTATCCACGTGCTGACAACATTAAACTGATGGAGCGCCGCCCCGCCCTTGGATAGAATCGGACGGAGAGAAGAACTGACTGCTGAAGTACCCATCCACCTATTAGCGTCGTATTCTTTGTTACAACGAACATTTTAAATCAGATCGTAGCGAGATTTTGTGCATTTCAAGCATTTCATTTGTACGCGACTCTGAACAGACAACAGGAGGCTTTAACCTGGGAAAACATGCGATGGGCAAATGGTACTCCGAGGGGAAAATACATTTATTTTATTTCATAGTACTAGGCGTTGTCAGGAATAACGTTGTTCAGTGGTGGGAAAGGACCGTGAACTGTAGAAACTGTCTTTCGGCATCTTTGCTCGCTTGGTGTCACTGCTGTAACAATACCATTGTGATTTTAAATAATGTAAAAACCCATTAACGCATGTTTTTCACCAAATATTTAATCTAGGAATACCTTTTATTTAAATTAATTGCCTTTCGTAATTAAGATAAAATGTTTAATTTGCATCTGTTTTTATTTTAATATTGTACAAATGATTTGGTATATATTTGCAAGTGGTTTATTTTATTTATATATTTACTTTGTAATTTACATGTTCGTGATATAAAATTTTAATTACATTGCCATTTTTTATCAAATGGCAAGTTGGCTATGGTTTACTGTACTATATAGTACGTTCAGTGTGTGTGTGTGTGTGTGTGTGTGTGCGCCCGTGAGAGAGAGAGCACTTGCAATTTGTCAACATACTGCAGAGCATGATAGATTGGATTGGAGAGGAACTAATCAATGATTTTTTGAGAGACCCATCAGAGAGGTCGAAGAGGTAGTCATGGGTCCTGTTAAAGAGGTGGGCATCACGGCAAGGAAGACAGAAGGCAGGAAACTTATCACTGATGTCCAATGAAGTTCTAAAAGTCCAGGCCATTTTTTTTAAAGCTGCCATGCATGTGGCAGAGACTAAGTTACTGTAACTCACCCCGATCTGAAAAGATTACCTACAATATCAGTTCTTTCAGAGTGTAAGAGCATTTTTTCAACAGTGTTGGCTAGGGGTGCTCCGATCACGATCGGCCGATCGTTAATGCGCATCTCATCAGTAAAGCCGGTTTTCTAATCAGCGGTTAATTCCATCAGGTGCGTGATTTCACATAGAGCAGCTGTTACTACACAGAACCGTTGTTAACTGAGAAGATGGGCCAATAAACGCTGAAAATTAACGTGATTTGCGCATCTTCTCTATTAACAACGGCTCTGTGTAGTAACAGCTGCTCTATGAGAAATCACGCACCTGATGGAATTAATCGCTGATTAGAAAACCGGCTTTACTGATGAGATGCGCATTAACGATCGCCCGATTGTGATCGGAGCACCCCTAGTGTTGGCTAAGGTAAATGGCATTACTGTATACATTAGCGCAAGTTCACGCAGTAATTAGGTTATATTGTTTGAACTGGCACAAAACCTCACACCAGTGTTATATCTCCTTTGATCGTGTTAACACATTAGATTTATGGATTTTATGCCAATTTGGTCAGGTAATGTGTGTTTTCTAATAATGACTGTATACTGTAAAACTTTTCATCCAGCAAATCAAATTTCAAAAACCATGTCTTACATGGTTTAAATTAACTGATTTTTAAAGTTACCAGCTGGAAAAAGAAAATTCTATTGCGTTTTGCTGATTAAACCGAACATTGGCATAGTGTACAATGATTATTGTTGGCTCTTACGACAAATTGCTTTCAATGTGTCTTATTTATAATCCTCTTTGTTTAAAAACATCTGCTGAATTAATGAATGTAAATGATAGCATTAATGTCATGTTATCTTGTCAGTTTGAACTTTTGTACCAAGAGTATGTAATTAATTAATTAATTTATTATTATTATTATTATTATTATTATTATTATTATTATTAATAATAATAATAATAATAATAATAATAATAATAATAATAATAATATTCTAAGCATTTAATGTAATTAAGGGGGGGGGGGGGGGGTCATGGTGAGTCAATGGTCGAGATGATTGATGCTTTTCTCTGACCCCCAGTGAAGGTCCCCAGTGAAATGGTTTTCTTGACATTTAATTTTTAAAACTTAAAAGTAACCACTAGCAGATAGTCAGTTAAAGAAAGGGAAATTTCTTTCTTTAATTCTACAAAATATGCTAATGCCGTTAGTGTGTGATGTATTTACTCAGCTTGAAGAGAAATTACAAAGGAACAAAAAATTAGTTGGACTCATTCATAGTATAATACTGATACTTCAGAAAGTAATCTGACTGATATTGCAGACATATGACAACCACTACTCAATCTGATTGAGAAGTGGTTGTCACAAGTCTGCAATATTAATTTGGATAAGTTACTGGCAACAAATAACAGACTTATATTAGATATGAGCGAGAGAAAGAGAGAGAGACTGCAAAAGGCAGAAGTTAATTGTTATGTAAACTCTGATGACATTAAATAACAATTTTCATGCGAACTGAGTGACAGGTGATATTTAATTTCAGTGGCTGAGTGGATTAAAAAAAACACATATTGCATAATATTACTGTAGAAGCAGGTTTGGACATATAGTATGTAAAACAAATCTTATTCATGTTGATCTCCCGAAAAATTTACCATGGTTAAGTGGAAAACTGCTACCATCCACTGGAAAACATACATTTTTAAAAATTAACATGAAATTTCAATTAATGGCACTAGATAGCTGCAAAGAATCACTCTCCAGTATTTTTTTTTTCTCCGTATAGGTAGAACCTTTTTAGACAATTTACACTGCTCTTATCATCTGATCGTGGTTGTATCTCTCTATTAGTGCTATTGGATCTTAGCGCTGCATTCAACATCATTGACCACAACATTCTTTTGCATAGACTAGAAAACTTGTTTGCATTAATGGAATTGCATAGGCGTGGTTTAAATCATACTTATATGACCGCCATCAATTCGTAGCAGTGAATGAAGAGGTATCATATCGATCACAAGTGCAGTATGGAGTACCTCAAGGCTCAGTACTAGGGCCACTACTCTTCATGCTTTACATGTTACCCTAAGGAGATATCATCAGGAAACACGGTGTTAGCTTTCACTGTTAGGCTGATGATACTCAGCTCTATATTTCGTCACGGCCCGGCGAAACATACCAATTTGAAAAACTAACATAATGCGTAGTCGATATAAAAAACTGCATGTCGAGTAATTTCTTACTGCTAAATTTTGGGAAAAAAAACTGAGGTGTTAATTATAGGATCTAAAAAACTCTGCATGCAATAACCCAGAATGCTGTCTAAGACTTGTTGGCTGCTCTGTTAATTATTCGTCATCAGTTAGGAACCTGGGGGTGCTGTTTGATAGCAATCTTTCCTAAGAAAATCACGTTTCTAGCATTTGTAAAACTGCATTTTTCCATCTCAAAAATATATCTAAATTATGACATATGCTCTCAATGTCAAATGCAGAAATGTTAATCCATGCGTTTATGACCTCAAGGTTAGATTATTGTAATGCTTTATCGGGTGGTTGTTCTGCATGCTTAATAAACAAACTCCAGCTAGTCCAAAATGCTAGTCCACCTCAGTATTTGAACAAGCCCTTGTTACATTATAGTCCTTCAGAACCGCTACGTTCTCAAAACTCTGGCAGTTGGTAATACCTAGAATATCCAAATCAACTGCGGGCGGCAGTTCCTTTTCCTATTTAGTGCCCAAACTCTGGAATAACCTACCTAACATTGTTCGGGAGGCAGACACACTCTTGCAGTTTAAATCTAGATTAAAGAACCATGTCTTTAACCTGGCTTACACATAACATATGCTTTTAATATCCAAATTTGTTAAAGGATTTTTAGGCTGCATTAATTAGGTAAACCGGAACTGGGAACAGTTCCCAAAACACATGATGTACTTGCTACATCATTAGAAGAATGGCATCTATGCTAATATTTGTCTGTTTCTCTCTTATTCCAAGGTCAACGTAGCCAGCAGATCCAGTCTGTATCCAGATCAGAGGGTCACTGCAGTCACCCGGATCCAGTACGTATCCAGCCCAGATGGTGGATCAGTACCTAAAAAGGACCTTTACAGCCCTGAAAGACAGCGGAGACCAGGACAACTAGATGAATGCTGTGCACCCTGTGCATGTGTGTTGTGTTGAGGTTCATTTAGCAATATTATTTATTTATTTTAATTTATTTTGTTCCTTCTTATAGGATCTTTTTTCAAACAGATGTATGATTTTTATAATGTAAGGTGACCATATTTTAGTTTTCCAAAAAGAGGACAGTGCGGTTGTCCTCTTGTTGGTCCTGGTGTTGGTTGGTGGTTAAATTAATGCCCAAAGTGGCGCAATGACCTCGAGGGTTTAGTGTGTGATTTGGGACAGGGCCTACGTAATGCCTATAAATAGTCCAGACTTCAAGACTTCCTTAAACTTTTAAATAAAGCTTTGTCAATTCATAATGCAAACTCTCCTTTTGAGTTAAAATTTACATTTATTGCAGTTATAGTATATTCAGCAACCGTTTTACTACCTCAAATTAAATTAAATAGAAATTAAAGAATTAAACTGATTTTTTGGTAGATGGCAGAAAATATTTATTGTTTTCAGTTCTCAGAATGTATTCTCTTTAGCCAAGCAGTGTAATTCTATACATTTTTGTTCATGGGCCCTTGGGGTGGGTGTGTATGGCTTTGTGTGTTCAGATCCATTGAAGTTGCTCAATATCTAGTGCCTTTGTGTGAGGGCATTTATGTGTATAGGTTTTTGTGTTAACACTCGATTTTGTGATACACACCTATCTGACTGTGTTGGCTTCCTTTTGCTCTATTTCTATTGTGAGTTGTTTGTGTGCGTAGGTGGGATGGCGGGTGGGCCTAAATTCAATGCTGTTAAGAGCAGCAGAAGTTGACCCTCAGGCTCTGCTCTTCTCAAAGCTGATTTGTATTGAGTCTTCCTGGCTTGTGATCATTAAAGGTTCCCCTTGAGCCACACTTGTGTCTGTTTAATTGAAGCATGTGTGTGTGAGTGATCCACATCATTACCTTGAGTTGATCCGTCCTAGCATTAGTTCTTATTATTATCAATGTTGACAGCTTTTAGTAATTAATATGTTTATGGAAACAATGATACTTTTTCAGGATTTGTTGATGAATAGAATGTTCAAAATTACTTTTGAATTAAAATAGAAACAATATTATTATTATTATTTAATATTATGAATGTATTTTTTTTAGATATTTAATGTCTTTTGCCAAATAAATGTTTTCATATACTTTGTTATTATCCCCAAACTTTTGAATGGTGGTCTATCACAGTTTCCACACTTGACATTCAGCAGCAAAAGCCGTTTTCAATATTATAGTAATAATAATAGGAAATGTTTATTGTGCACCAAATCATGTAAAACTTAAAATGGAGTGATGGCTGCTGAAAATTTCAGTTTTGCTATCACAGTAATAAATTGCAATTAAATAAATACATTTTAAAATATATTAAATTGAAAAAGTTTCACTTTATTTTTTAAGAAATAAATAGAGCCTTAGTGAGCATGTGAGCATGAAAACATTTTTACTGTAAAATCTTAATTGTTCCAGCTTATGTATCAAGGATTTTTTTTTCTGTAAAGTATAAAGTCAATGTTGCTCAGTGAGGGTTATAAGAAATTTTTCATTGTGTATCTGCTTTGGAAGTTTGGAAATACATGTGCATTGTAAAAACTGAAAATCAATTACAATAAATGGACTACAAATATTTTGTTGTTGTTTTCCTGGAGAAAAAAAAAGATAAATTATTTATGAAGCAATAGTATATTATTAAGTGCACACAAAAAAAAAGGACAGTGAGAAAGGTAAATAGAAACATTAGCTGGGTTTGGAGCAAAGGGTGTCACATATGAGGGCTGATTGAAAAAGCGTAGACATTCATTCTAGGAACACTCCCATGGTAACTGATGGCAGCTATAGAGGCAAGGGTGTGTGTGTATGTGTGTACTGGTATATATGGTTTATGATGAGGCAAATGTTTATAATGATATGGGTTTCTACAATGTAAACATGGTTTATGAAAAAACGTCCTGTGTCCCCGTAAACAAAAGGCTTAAAAGACAGTGTTTTATGAAATTCAAAAACTGCCAGTAGTTTTCTGTAAGGGGTAGGTGTGGGGTTTGTGTAAGGTGATAGAAAATACAGTTTGTACAGTATAAAAACATTCACACCTATGGAGAGTCCCAGTAAACCACAAATGCAATTGTGTGTGTGTGTGTGTGTGTGTTTCATTTACAGCCACACAGTCAGACGTCACGAGACACTGTGGCAGGTTTGATTTTAATTCCCTAGTCAGCGGGTGCACAGTGTGAATTGTAATTGGCCTGAACAGCAGGATTTGTTACAAATGAATTTCACTGCAGCAATCACAGTTATTTGACTGTTTTATACAGTGTTTTATTGGGTAATATAGTCAATGAATTAAGAATATTATTTAGCTTACATTTCATCCAAAGTAACTTACAGTGATTCAGAGCTGCTCTTTAAGAAATTTGCGATGGAACAATGTGACTGTACTGTTTCAGAAAATCTCTTTTGTGTGTGTAAAAATGCTAGAAGGCAGATCTAATAACATTAATTGTCCTTTGTTGCAGCGGTTCAATGTTGGACAGATTTTGATACAGGTGAGACCGGCTGTTAGGAAGCTAGATCAGCTGAAGACAGATGGCTGATGTGAATTAGAGAGAAGGAGAGAGAGGGAGTGCTCTTTATGTCTTGGAGGATTATAGGTCAGAATGTCCTCTTCTTTTCAGTAGCTGAAATGGCTTATGCACCACAGTTCTTGGGTGAATCTCACAAAACCTGTCAACGTGTTCATCATAAAACAGCAAGAGAAAAATAAGAACGTTTTTTCATTAAATATATATTATTTTCATTGTGACATGGTTTTTATTATATTACAGTGATGCAAAAATAAATCTTATTTAAAATTGTTTATGAAAATATATTTATTATTTTATTTATTCAATGAATTTGAATTACTGGAATTAAAAGGTACAATTTTACAATAAGCTTCCATTTGTTAACATTAGCTAAATTAAATAAAAACATTTCTAAAGCATGTGAAAGCATATGAACATTTTGAATTGAACACAACTGATCATGTCTCTAACTGACCAATTCCAGTCTCTTTTACCACTACATTTTGAAAATAACCTACTGCTGCTTGATGCGCACAATTTTCCCAACCTTGGCAAACGATCTCATTTCACAACAGGAGATGTTTGAGTTTTCAAATGCTTGAATTATGGATCCTGGTTCCCTTCACCTCTCCAGTCCATTTTACATTTGCAGTCACAGTTGAAATTCTCCAGGATACCCAGCTTGCCTTGAAGTAAATGGATATTTCCCCACTGACACTGCTGTCCCTCATTGTTATGTATTGCACAGAAACTCCCACCTGGATACTCACTAAGACTTCACTGCTGTTGTTTTGAAGGACATGTTACTTTTCCAAAATCACAAATGTCATGTGAGTGAGATGCATGCATATTTTTGGCCTGATGCACAATCCTAAATAACAGTGGGATTGAGCCAAGATAAAAGCAGCAGGGTAGATATGAATAACAAATTCATTAGAAAGCTCTGGAGACATGACAAGGACAATTTGTTAAAAAGAAAGGTCTTTTAATAGTGGAGAGAGCAATTGAGGAATCAGACTCATATCATATGTTTACTTTTCTTGCAAGTTAATAGGTGGTGACAGCAGAGGATGAGAGAGAAGATGGAAGAGAGGAAGAGAGAAATAATGTCAAAGGGAACAATTCAGCATGTGCTGCTGTGGTGATATGTGGTACCTCCATTTCCATAAAATCCATTGGGAGTGGTAACTTGGTTCTGAGAAATTCCTTCAAAACCTTCAGTATTGAACTTTTTTTTTATTGCACCTTTGTGCCACATTATAAGTCTATGGAATTGATATATGTCAATATTTCAAATTCCCGAGACATACATTTGCTATTCATGCCTTTGTCTTTTGTTTAACTGCATATAAAAAAAAAAAAAAATTAGCAGTTATTCACTGATACAATTAAGAAAATAATTATAGGTGGTCACAGATGGGAATCAGTAGTACCCTGTCTGGTTATTTTAAGTCCTCACCATGTTAATAACATGGAGTTGACTGGAAAGCACCAGACTCAGTGTGATATAATAATTTGAAGTGAATGATAACTGATTTTTTTTTTCTCAGGCACAATAACTCAATATATGAAATGCATTTTGAAAATTGAATAAATATTGAAATAAATCTGTTTTATTCTGTCATAAATATTGTTGCACTGCCAACTGGATATTATAAGGTCATGAGTAATGGATCAAATTCTGCATCCACACCTACAGTATGTTCAGTCAAAACCAAATCCAGACTATCCAAAAGTCTGTTATATTATAACCTCATACCTCTAATTGGTCTTGTAAAACCCTTGTTTTGCATTTTGTCATTTCTGTCTCCCTTTATGTTTTTGAAAGTGTTTGAGAGGAGAGGAGAGAGAGAGAGAGATGTTGGTTTTTGGCTGTTTGTTTTTTTGGTCTCTTTGTTAAATTTTGATACTATTTTAATAAGTAGGAACTATTTGGTATTTTGACCCTTTTGTTTGTTATGACGTGGATTTGGATTCTCCTTGTAACGCTGTTTGCCTGATCTTGAAAATAGTTGTACAGTATATCATTGTAAATATAGAGGGTTGGGAGGAAGTAAGAAATTTGACGACATTTCGTTTATTGTAACCTTTTGATCTCTGTTTTTCGGTTAGGGAGTTAGGTTAAATTATTGTTTTATTTTACTTTTACATTTACTTTTATTTTATTTTATTTTGTCTAGGGTTTAGGAAAGAGAAACTAAAAAAGTTCTGATTATTATTTTGGCCTGGTCAACTCAACGAAAATTCCCTATTTACTTAATTAAAAACCCTCAAAAGAATCCCCGCTTCCTCCTTCTCTTTTCATGTTGTGCCTTTACCCTTCGACGGGGCGTAACAGTGTGTTTGGAAATTAGGTTCTCTTGTGCTGTTTGACTGATTTTATGAACACAGGCAGAGCCTACATGTTATATTCATGAGCTGTTCTGTAGAGAAGTTCATCATGTCACTCACAGTTCCTCTCCTCGTTGTTCAGATCAGTACCCACAGTTCTTCATCACTCTCAGCTAACACTAACCCTTTTAACTTCTTAAATCACACAAACAGGACTGCTGTTTATATTGCATGTGCTTTGCTGCTGAAATCGCAGTGCTTTAACTCCAATGCTTAAGCACCTACTTGAATCTGCTTGATCTGAGTTAAGTGTTTGTTATTGCTGCATGACAAACCGCTTCTTGGAGCCTGTTGTTTTTTGTTGTAGATGAGTTTTTCATTACATCACTTGTTCTGATAAAGAAACAAAATCATCTACATCTTAAATTGCCTAAGGGTAAGTAAATGTTCAGCAGATGTTCAATGTTTCAGTTTTGAGTGAACTGTAATTCCACATAACAGACGGGTGGTGTGACTCAAACATACATGTATACTCTTTCAGATTTACATCCCAGCTGGTGGGAGTGGAGAATATAAAATATGGAAAAGAGGGTCAAGGATATGCCACTTACTCTTTCCCTTGCTGTCACTGTTGTCAGAAGTAGCCACCCAATCTAAGCATATGCTGTCCTCTGAGTGTGTGTGCTATGCATGCATATGTATTTTGTGCATACACTTTAAAATGCACCATTCCTGATCTAATCCTTAAATTTAGGATGATTCAATGATGGTAAATATTATTTCTGTCATGTGTCAAATCAATTACTTTAAATGTTACCACGTGACACACATTTTCTTTGTCTAACATGGCCTGTCTGCGACTCAAGGTACATTTTTATCTATGTGTAAATTTTCCCTTTGGATTTTTTCTTTGTTATAATTAACTGACATCAATTTGCCAAGGTTACCTCCATGAATTTATATTAATCCCATATACAGCAGGTCAACATTGATGTATTTGGTTGAGCCCCACGTCTTTATAATCTCTCATAGGCTTTTATATGACTGCTTATTTTTTTGGTACACTTGAATGAGGGTAAAAAGCTGAATGCCGCTGTCCTTGGTGCTGACATTAATTTGTGTGGCAGTTTAAGCTCAATGTGAAAAATTCTATTATACTGTTACTGCATTTTTAACTGCTGGGAGCAATTTCACTTAAATTAATGTATTTTCCAGAATGCATTCTGAGGTTTTAATAGTTGTAGCATGCAATTCGAAGATTAACTATTGTAATTTCTTTACATTTACAGCAAGTGTTTGAAAACTCTTTTAACATGGTTAATGAGTTTATTACAAAATATATCACCCTAAAATGAATCAATTTCCTTGTGCATGCCTTTGTATGCATTAAATTATCTATTCATTACTCAGGGTACATTGAAGGCATTCAAATACGCTTATGGAAAAGCTGATTGCTGATAAGGAAATGGCTTATAGACATTTATGCAAAGCTATGGTACATCAGATGGGATTTAATCAGTAATCTAAATTCAGACCACTCTGCTTTACAGATTATAAGTGTCAGGAGGGGTAGGACGGATGTCCTTCTATTAAATAGCATTAAATGTTTGTCTCGTCTAATGCCTTTAGTTTTATTAGAAAGGATTTAGACTAAATGACTATAATGTAAATATATATTTTTTTAAATGGCAAGACATATTCCAGCATATAAAGGGTTAAATGTTGTGTTTACTCAGGGTTATTGGATCCTGCTTCCCAGCACTGAGGAGTAATTTGTTCTATAGGAGCGTTGATCCAGCAGTCCAAAAATTATTAGTACATAATTTCACTTTGATATGTTTTGCAAGAATGCTAAATGAGGTGTTAAAAGTAATAAAATTAAGTAGAAGTATTACGTAATTACATTAATAATGGTTTCTTAGTTTGTTATAAATTTATAAAACTTTTCCAAGTCAATGATATGGCTTTAAATGATAGAACCATAAGTGATGGCTGAATCCGGCTAAATTCTCTCTCATCGCTCCTTGTTCACAGTATTACAGGCAGTTCAGCTTTAAGCACAAAGTACACCTCCAGTATACCACTGCAGATTCATTGCTCTGGAACTTCTTCATGAAATATGAAAGAATATATAAAAGAATAATAATAAATGTTGTGTTAGAGGCAGCGTGAGGGCTCAAGTGAGGACATGTGCAGTTTATTGAGCTCACGCTTATGATCTTTGACAAGCAGCATAACATATAAAGTGTATAAGATCCATTTTTCCAGTGGTAAGTGGCAGCCAGAGGTTAATTAGAGAGCAAAAGTAATATTATATATACCTACAGTACATGCTCTTTTACAGCAAAATAATTCCATTATTTTCATATGGTGTATCCAGAACATCACAGGAAATGTGAAAAGTCTTGTCATGTAAAATGTACTTACACAGGATAAAAGATATACATACCTGATATTTACCTGAGTACTTAAAATAATATCATGGTACATAAAATCATGATAATACCATGGAACCGTTTCCAAAAGCATAGTAATGCAATGGTATTTTTATTTTTTTATTTTTTTTGGTGGAAGAAAACAACTACCCAGGTTATACCCAAAAACAATAGAAATAAAAATGTTAATTCACACTCACAGCAAAAATACAATTATCAATTTCATGACCTTTCAACAATTGTCAACAAATCAAGCTACCCTGGAGTCTCTGTTTGTTTTCTGTTCCTGTCTGGTTCACTTCTTCCATCATTAAGACTGATCTGAAAACACACATTGGTTTACCCCAGCAGGAGCTGCTATTGAACACTGCCTCTATGTAAATAGTAATTATTATTTGCCAGTTTTATCACACATATAGCTTTTGTGGTTTATTTTTGTTCTTGGGTTCAGGCCTGGCAGAGAACTGAGTTTGAAAACAGATACTTTAAAAAGGAATCAATATCTCACATGTAATTGCAATGTGAAATTTCACCACATGCGCTCAAGCTTTGATATGAATTTCTCATCAGGTCAAACAGCGTCATGTTTGAGTTAGTGTGTCTGCACACATTCTCTCTTCTTTGTTGTTTTGGCAACATAGACTATGTATCGCAAAATATATATATATATGTATTGGTTGTGCCAAGTTTGGGTAATTAGGAGGGTTTTATCATTGAGTTTCTGCAAATTTTATATTTGCATATGCAAATCACTGAATTTTCTTGCTGGATGGAATTGATGAATTAATGTTTTGGCAGCCAGAATGGAAAGACGATTAACAGACAGATAGGGAAAAATTTGCATAAGCTCATCATGTTTGCTGTTAATTAGACAAAACTCTTGTACTTTATCTAATTACAAATCCATGTTATAATTATGTTGTATAAATTCAGTGTCTCTCTGTTTGTGAGCTCCTCTTTGTAGTCTGATGGAGAGTATTTTGTTTGTTCAAACTTTTTAAAGTTTGTGAGGTTTGCACGATTTTTGGCAATTTTTGATAAAGGTACTGAAGTTGTCCAACACTAGAAAAAGGTTTGTGATTTTATGGAAGCTTGTCTTCAATAAGAACACAAAATCAGCCTAAACCTTCATCTGAAAAGCCTGCCCTTCCCTTCATTTTACAACAACATGGTTCAAAACACTTCAACAATTTAACATTGACTTCATTCCAGAGAATCAGACTTTATTTAATGTTACAATCTCATTCTGATGGAACAGAGTTCCTGAGAATTTTGTCAGTTACAGAATTACAGAACAGAACAGATAGAAAGGAAACCCCATAGTCGCTCTTTACATCTACTGAGTGTAGATCTCCACTGCTAGCATCCAGAAAATATTTATTAACATGACTTTTTGAACCGTTTCACCACTTCTATCTTTGAATATCTGTCTAAGTTTTACACCACATTTACTTTGTTAATACACATTCTTGTCATTGGTGCACGTTATTCCAAAGATGCAGTAGCCTGTCTTCATAATCATAATTTAATGACTTCCCCTCCACTGGAATTACATTCCATTTCTGCTGACATCACTTTTCTCTGAGTTCTAAAGTAAGCAGCTGTTTTGATTCAGTTTTGATCTGAAAGAAAAATGACATTTGCACAACTCTGTCAGTGTGATGGTGCTCTTTCCTGAACCGTGCGGCTATAGAATGACCAGGGCAGGCAGATGGCAGCCTAATAAAAGGTAGATATCCTTCCGGGAACTCAGTCTAAAAGTTGCAGTCTCTGTGTAATAAGCTACATACAAAACTGGATTGCATCACTTGCTCAGCAAGTCTGAAGTGGCACATAAGGGCCATTCAGTTGTTTGTTTCTACAGAGAACTCTGGAAATGAAGTGGAAAATGACAGCAGCAGCTGGGACTAAAAAGGCAGATATCTTTAAAACTGCATATCGGAATGTGCTAATGTTTTAGAGAAATATTCAAGCCAAGTTAGTGAAACAACAAGAGTTTGCAACGTGATCTCATGAGAATTTGTATGCATTTTACGTAATATGGTTCTGCAAAACATACTGTACATTAACACTTTTTACCTAGATACCATTTGTATTTAACATGATCATAGTAAGCTACTAATAATCATTATTTTATTTAATTTCCATGATTACTCAAACTGCGAGCCCCTGGCCCTTTAATCGTCAATGCACGATTTCTATCAAGGAGAACCTCCAGACGTCTGTGCACTCGAACAACTTTACAAAATTACAAATGAGTCCTTATGAATATTGTAATTGACTTTATTCAGCAAGCTTCATCTCTATTCTGAGCAGTGACCGTAAGCATCAAAACAAATAAAATACGTTCTCAACAGATATTTGTAGAGAAGCTTATAAAAGTTCACAGTTGTTTTGTTTGTTTGGTTGTTTGTTTGTTTTTATAACATTGATGGACAGGAAAATCATAAATTCTACATAATCAGAATCTACAGACTGTGGAATTCTGTGAATGGATGTAAACATGGTAAACTGTGTATTTAAACATGGTACAACAGTGATGATAGTAGCTGAAATCTAAAGAAAATATGTCAATTCATTTCATAGATTCTGTGTAGGATAATATAATTGATGTCATTATATTATTTAGATGTCTAAAATGATAATTTGCTATTAATACATATTTTTCTCTCTTTTTCTTTCTCTGCATCATAAAATGGCAGTCCTTGTATTCCCCCTCTGTTTAATAATTTGTCCTCTCATTTGCTTTTTGCAGGGATGTGATTCCCCTGCTGGAAATGAAATAAAATACAGACATCTGGGCCACATGATGTGATATGTTTTTACCTTCTTTTTTTCCTTTACTCACTCTCTCTGTCATTACCTCCAGGTCCTGTTCTCACATCACCATCTCTTTACACTCTCAGACACACTAGCACTCTCAGGGTTTCTCAGTTTACCCATAATTCTCTTTTACTTACCTTTCTCTGTGCTGCATGCTCTCCTTCTCTTTTCTTATGTGGTCTTTCCAAAACTGTGTGCAGAGGTTTGGAGAAATAAGAGGCATACTTTTCTTATCAGTTCTGCCAGAGATTCTTGATAACAGTCATACTACCAGTGTTGATTTCTTCTAAAATGGTATCTAATTTAAGAGCAAAATTCATATGATATGAAACAAAAGATTCAAACATTTTATAGATTAATTTGTATTTCAATTATCGACTGTAGAGAAAATGACCTTAGTGGACTTCAGTTTTAATATAACTGTAATAATTTTGCTGTGTTCATTTGTTTGGTAAGCCATTTGTTTTGTATAATGCAGTGGACTATTTTTTTCAAGATAGGCTCATTGTAAAAACAATCCTGTAGCAGCAAAATGACATTATGTAGTATCTTGCACATTTCACAACATTTTCCAAGTGAAATGTCCAGTTAGTGGTGTTAAAAGCAAAGCTTGGTTTTATCAGAAACAGATAAATGCGAACCTGGCAATGTTTTATTACACTGGCTGTTGTATGCAATTTGCAGCAGTTCACAAATGGCAGTTAAACAACAACTTTTATTCCTGTTCACACAATTTATGATTATTAGAACAGATTAATAGACTTAGTTTCATGTGGTTCCTTGCACTATACTATGTTTATGACATAAAACAATTTTACCAAAAATGACCTCACATAACCATCTTCATAAGAATGGCTTTTCTGATGTAGTAAACTTGCTCGGTAGCTCACCTGGTACAGCACTGCACTTGGGAAGTGGAGCACTTGGCTACGAGTGCCTTGAAACACGAGTCATGATATAAGAGCTCAAATGCAATTATTGCTTCGGCATATGTTTTTTTTTTTAACCTCACACATTTTTTGTTAACAATATCAGGTTTTTTTGAGTAGGGTTTAATGTAAGTGGCGTGCAATTTTCAAACACAATAGGTTAATTAACCTTTTAGCACCAGTCATCGGACATTTCATTTCTGAACTGCAGTGATACAGGCAACAACCGACCTAATAAAATTGTGGCAAATTCACATTCATCTATTTTGAATAAAACTGAATGTACATTTAGGGCCATTCATTGGACATTTCACTTTGAAAGTGTTGCCATATGTCAAAAACACAATGCAAAATCATTTTGCAGAAATGTTGCCACAGGCTTGTTTTACCAATGAGCATGAGTTGGAAAATAACATACTGTACAACCTATACACTAAACCCTACCCTAAACTTAACCGACAATTTTAATAAGCAAACATGAGATCTGCAAACACATTTACAGAAGCAATTTCAGCTCGCTGAAATGAATTTTTATTAAATGACAATCTGTCCCCTGTAATTATGATTTGGAGTATAAATTGTTGACAATATGAAATCTGCTTACTAGTTTGTGTCACAGTCCAATGAAGCACATGCTGGAATTTAAGTTTTTCAAATCCTGCAATTGCTCAGTCTATACATTCTTAAGCAGATGTGACCCTAAAATCACATATCACACAGGGAGCTTTTAGCTCACCCATGCACACACTCCGGTTCTCACACACCATAAATCTGGCAGCAATACCTGCTCCAGTGGCCCACAGCTGCATTTGCTGAAATTAAATTGGCACAGAATGACCAACAAAATACTCCAAACCTTCTTTGATTGACAGGCAGAGTACAGCACACCTGAATGTCTTGGGAATTGGGAAAAGCCTGCAGTTTCATTCAGTTTTCACAGTGATGGATGATGAGAGGGAGAGCACTGGAGAGAGAGCAATGGATAAAACTGAAGAAAGAAGAAGCAGGTTGACGTGTGTTTAGAAATAGGATAGAAAGCTTTAGGTGAAAAAAGGTAAATGGGATGGATTAAAAGGGATTGAGGGAGAAGATGATGATGCAAGTGAAAGGAAAAGGGGATGGAGCTAGATTTGTGTTTCTAAAATGGCTTTAAATGTCAAAAATCTGAAAACAAACAGTTAATGCAGCTGTATATTAGTCCGCTGAATTCTTGCAGTCATTTTGTGTGTTTTTTTCCTCCAAGGGTGATTTGTGCAGGCTGCATTTGAATAACTGATAAAACCTATGGTGTCTTTGACCTTGCTTCATCAGCTCTCTTTGGGCCACCCACGAGTGTGAACACTCTTCACGATTTTTCCAAATGGAGTTATTCATAGCCTCTCGGGACAGTTTGGCCATCACTTATTGATGCATAATAAACACCTCTCCTCTGTTTTTCTTCTTTGAAACCAAAGAAAGCATATGTATTGCATTCTCAGAGCTACAGTCTTCTGGGGAGGCACTGAAAATGATGAGCTAATGAGCCAAATGTCATTTTGTTAAGTTCATGTCAGTCACTTCTGAAGAGACAAGTGGGTGATAATTGCCTAAACTTTGCCGTTCAAGCCTGCTAATTAGAGTAATTTCAAAACAAGTCAAAAAATGATTTGTGTGAATCAGCCAATTGTTATACAGTAACTGCATGTGGCTCATGTAACACTGCTTCAGTACTAATGGGTATTAAATATTTTCTTTAGTAATTAAACATAAATGCTTTACTCAAATTATAGCACATTATGTTTCAGTTAAGTTCTTATCTTATCTCCTACTTCCTTTTATAACCCATCTTTTTACACTCTTAACTCAAAGTCAAAGCAAGCCTTTAAGATGCCTTCTTTTCTCATCATAAGTCAGGGTTTAGGGTTCTATGGAAGTCTATTTCAGTTAGAGTAAATAATAATAATAATAATAATAATAATAATAATAATAATAAAAGAAAAAAATACACCATTCAAAAGTTTGGGTTGATCAGATTTTATTTTATTTTTTCATGTTTTTGAAAGTCTCTTGTGCTCACCATAAATTTCAGTGATTAAAATACAGCGTGAATATGTAATTATAATTTAAAATAACTTTAATGTATGTTAACATAAATTAAATCCTGCGAGGGAAAAGTTTTTTTTTTTTTTTTTCTAGATTTATTTACAATGTTTGTCAAGGTTGAAAAACATTTAGTTTTACAACTGACATATATAAGTATTTTACCCTTTCGAGGAATTTTAGAATTAGTTATTTTACAGTTATCTCCACATTTCCCAAACCTTCAGTAATAGGTTCTTCACATATACTTAAATTATACTGTGACAGATTCACTGAATAGAAGTGTTCTATTCAAACAGAATAAAAAGACCAAGTAAATTTTTTTTATATTAATCTTCAGACACTTTATTCTGAATTTACGCAGTTTCACAACCATGAAAAGCATGTTTGGTAGACCAAATAAAATTATAATGATCTTATCTTCAAAATTCAGACTCTATCTTTATTTCACAGTCACTGTGTTACTGTATGAGTGTTATATATGAGTAAATGTGAACTTCTGATTCATGTTTTTGCTACTAGGTCACAAATTTTGGGCTGGGGAGGGAGTTTTAAACTCTGTTGAGTTTACATATCATACCTAATTATTTTATTTACAAATATCAAATATTTTTTTTTATTTTTATTTTTCCAAAACCACCATAAGAGTATTTATTTTATTGTTTTATCCAACGCACTAGCTTTTGAATAGCCATTAGCCATGATTGTGAGTAAATGCTATGGTCTATTGGACTTAAATTATAAAGAATAATTTAAAACATAAATGTAAATTATAAGTATTCAAGTACTCTTATTCACATGCATGCTTATAGCACCTGCTGAGTGATCTTGCCATGGTGCCAGGACTCTCGTGAATGTTGTGTGTGTAAAAGAGAGACAGAGACTTACAAAGATAGAGAGAGTGGGCCATAAGGAGAGACAATGATGAGAAGAATAGAGGTTGACTGTTGGAATTGCACGGCCTGTAAATCTTCTCTCTCTTTCGTATTTCTTTTTTTCTGATGCTGTGTCTCTGTTCATGCTGGCAGCTGCTCAGAACATGTCCTCCAGCTCCTACACCCAGCCACACACACACACAGACACACACACACCAAGACCTCATTCTGTGCACCTCTGATGTGCTCTCATGCACACACTCTCCAAGGTAACCTGTCAACACCACCTTTCAAACTGCCACACATGAACACATAATTTCACACTCGCCCCCGCACAAAATGTGCCCTCCCTGTACTAATTTGTTTATCGTGATCTATCTATCTATCTATCTATCTATCTATCTATCTATCTATCTATCTATCTATCTATCTATCTATCTATCTATCTATCTATCTATCTATCTAGCCTGTAAAACATAATACTGTACATAGTAAAGTACAGTTTTCCACATCCCTTTCTTCCAAGGATAATTTATATAGTTTATTATTGTTGAGGGTGTGTGTGTTTAGCGCTAGAAAACAGTGTATGTGTGGAGAATCTAAAGTGGTGTCTGAACTTGGGAGTAATTGGTCCCGGGGGAGGCAGGCACCTTTTCCTTTTGTGTATGTCCTCTACCTTTATTTGTCCTCGAATGTAGTGATTTGACATTGCCTGTTTAAACGGATGCATTTTTGGGATGTCTGCACATGTCTACACACACTTATCTATGTAGATGTTTGTGCGAAAAGTAAGACAGGCTATTTTCTATGGTTTTTCATATTCTTGTCCTCAAAAGAAAGACTTTCACAATCCTGTGTGTATGTGTGTGTTTTAAGAACATGCTGGTTTGACAGCGGAGACCCTTTGAGTTCTCTAGTCTGTCTGTGGCCATTTGTCGCTGTGGAAATAATAACTAAACTTCCGTTTGCTAAGAGCAGCTGTTGTTTTTTAATCATATTTGTTTCCTGATGCATGAAGGATTCCCTGTCCATTCAGTGACTACAGGCTATTTGTAAGCTTGGTTTGGTTTCTTTTATTAAATTGCTCTTTTATTATTTGTTTCTTTATTTTGAGTTATTTTTTGGCTCTTACAGACAGATTTCTGTTTAAAAATGTCACAATTAAAATGAACCCCTAAATGTCGAGGGGCTCAATCATGGGCTTTTATTAGGAATATGCCAGCACATTGAAGCTGCTGTCCAAATAAATTTGCAGCAGACTGAGTGAACAGTTAACCATTCATGACACAGCAACTCTCAACCTCTTTTTTTCATATCGTTAAAAGCATTTGCACTTTTTTGGAGAAAATAATTGTTGAAAGTTTATTTCCAGAACAGCTTTAATTTCATTGTCACGTGACCCAATATTCTGCTGCAGTACTTTTTCAATGAGATATCACCTTCAACTATTCCATGCCATTCTCACTGCTTTAAAACACCAAAACTAATCAATTGAGTATATATAAGCTGCAGGCTCTCTGATAGGTGTTATATCAGGTTAGAAAATATCTGCTGTATATCCCTTGCTCACTGGGAGCTGCTTGGGTAATAACAGATAAACATCTCCTTCATAAACTTGTAGAGAGATCGAGACCTGGCCCCTACCCTGCAAGTTCCCCAATAAACCTTGATCGAATTCATGCTTGTTTTTGCAATCAAATTGCCAGCCAGGCTTGTGTTAATCGTATTGACCTTTGGATAATGTCATTGCTATTGAACACTATGAAAAGGTCCCCAAATCAAATCTCAGAAGAGCTGAGCAAATAGGAATGAAAGGAAAAAGATCCAAAGGGGCTTTTCACTCCACCATGCTGTTACTGGCACTGTAAATGCCTAGCATACTGTGTTACATACAGTATACTCTATGAGAAACATTAATTCTAAACTTCAATAAAGCAGAACCCCAATTTCACTAGGTTTCTCCTGCATGTCTAAACTGAGACATTTTTGTTCAAATAAATAAGCTTTTGACTACCTGTCAGTAGTTGTTGATTGAAATGAGGATACTCAAGTTTTGTCCTTGCAGTGTAGACACCTTGTTAAACTTTGTTTATGCAAGGAGTAAATATTCAATATGATTGTTCATCACAATTAAGTATTTAATTATAAATGCATTAATGGACCTTTTCAAATAAGAAATTAAATATCAGACCGCAGAACAATGTGTAGGTTGATTTTTTTTTTCTTCATTTATTGACAAAAACTTGGACCAAAGGTTGGACAAAAAACTGTTCATCTTGAAGAACCAATTAAGGAGCCATCTTACAAAGATCAGTTGTACCCTTCAGAATCCTCCAAAGAGTCCTTTGAAGTGGCCAGTTTAGAGCACATTGCTTAGGAATGACTGTTCAATGTGGCATCTGAAAATAAGTTCCCCGAAAAAAATAATAACTCCGGAGTGCCCTTCGTAGGCAGTTTTATCCCATTTGAATCACTGTGGTAATCTTTTGAGTCATGTAATCTCTATACTCCAGCAGAAGTGTTGACACTAACACACTGAAGCCAAAGCTATTTTGCCATTAACATTAAAGGCAAATTCAGGAATGAGTTATGTTGCAGCAATGGGGCAGTCATCTTAGATTTATGCAGACACCAAGTGGCATGGATAAAAAGTCATATCAAATCTTTCAGTTACCAATCAGTGATGTGGGTTTTAATACACCTTAATTATTTGAAATCTCTGAGCTGCTTCATCAAAAGACGCATTGAGTGTTTTTGGCCCTTTTCGCAGGTTACACTGTTATGCCAGAAGGTCATTTAAAAGTGAGTGTCTTTATGTGTAGAGAATGAGTCATTGAATAATTCACTCAACTGATTAGCTGAAAAACCTAAATGATTCAATATTTTATTATTTAATTTATTAATACAAGTCTGAGTCTACTTCAGAAACAATGTATGGGCATGAATTACAAAAGAAAACATCATGCTGTGATTGACTTTCATCAAGCTGTAAAAATACAATAATAGATTAAGATAGATAAATAGATTAAGTAAAATAACATGTAATATATATATATATTATTATATTATGTGAATGTGCATCATGCTAAACATATTTTCCAAAATAAGTTTTTTTTTCTCAGTATAAAAAGGGGGAGGGTGTTTTAAATGACTGCATCCACCTATTGACAAAAAACGTAAAGACACTAGAATCAGCTTGGAATTGGAGCTACTGTTGTTGTTCTGACTTAAACTTCTTTTGCTTTTGTTGAAAGTGTGTTTGACTTTCTGATTCATCTCTGTAGTTTTATGGTGGGCGGCAATTTGAATAGTTTGGTGTTTTGAGATTCGCTGTAGTTTTTTCGCCCCACTCTTCATTCCATTGCGAAGAGGCCTTTAGTCTGTTGCACAGTTTTTACACTAATGTTTTTTTTTTTTTTCTACACCAAAGCAGAGAGGACATCATATCAGTGCTGTTGTTAATTAATTCTTGTGTGATTAAGCTGCACAGCGGAAGTTTAATGGATGGATGATCGCTTGTCCTCAGAGAGCGCATAAGCTATCAGCAATCTTGTACAGAACAATAGCACATAAAATAAACCAAACAATCTGCAAACTCCGATAACTCAATAAGTTAAATAACACAGTATCTCATCTCTCTCTCTCTCTCTCTCTCTCTCTCTCTCTCTCTCTCATGCATATTCTAATATTTGTATTCATTTGGTATTCATCTCTCGCTCTATTTTTCTTCCTCCTCCACTTACTTACCTCCTACATTTCTCCTTTCCTCGTCATTCTTTGTCCCTATACCACTCCACCTTTCTTTTTTAATTGTTTCCTCTCCCACTTCCTGTCTCTCTCTATAGTTTTCAGTGCATAGTGAAGTTAAATGAAGTCGTCAATTATAGCTCTTTGCCATGTGACGGTCAGAAAAAATGAGCAGTTAATTATGATTAATTATGTGTAATACAAAGCATAATATAGTCAGATACATTGTAGGCGAAAGAGAATAAAAGAACAGAGAAGGACGGACGCAAAAGGGGCATTTTTCTGTTTCTGACAGTAACGGTGAAGATGGTACTTTTCTCCATCTCCCACTGATTTAATGGGCTTTAATTCTTCTCTCATACAGTTTTTTGAAAAGATGACAGTGTTGATGGAGCGATATGATGCTGTGAAAAGAAAATTGCATGTCCTTTCAGTGAAAGACGGAGATTTAAAGGTGCACTTTTTGTTCAAAATATTAAATCCCCAAAGAAATAAGTAGTTATTTTAAAATGTCAGTTTAATTGTATACACTCACCTGAAATGAAGAGTCATAGCAGGGGCCTAATACACGTCATATCAGCCAGTGTTGTGGCAAAAACAATTACAAACAAATAGCATCTCAGTGTAAGAGACAAGGAATCAAATTATATTTAAGGAAAGAAGTTTATTTTCCTTAAAGAGGTGCGTTCACTGTTTCAGCAGCTACCCTGAAACACAACAGACCTGAATCACACTGAAAACAGACAGCCTTATTATACTGTTATCACCTCCCACTTCTTACAAGGCTCCTTCTCTGTAAATTTCCACTTAACCCCGTAAACCAAAACTAACTCTTTCAGAAAACACAATGGTCCTCCTAACCCCCTGGGCTTTTATTATCTTCACACCCGTGAGGTCAAAGGTCTTTATTTATGGATAACCCCTCTGATCTTTCCTGAGTAAATTGCCCACACTAAAGACTTCAAAGGCTCTTTGTTTTACTGTGTGATGTCTTCGTTGCATTTCAGGTGACAAACATACATACTGAGAGAGAAACACAAGTTAAATCAAAAGGAAAAACAAAAATATATGAAAACCCACAAAATGTCTAAGAAAGTAAATAAGTAAGAGTAAAATATAAATTTTTCTACAACAATTCCTCCTCTTTATCATTCTCTGATAAACGATTTGGATTATTTAACATTAGTTTTGATTATAATAACTTAAAAACTCGCTTGTTTTTAATTCTGTGCAAACTCATACATGACTATAATATCGAAAACGTAAATTATTATAATTGTTTCAAGTCATTTCATCACAGTTATACTCCTCAAGTCTGACTTTCATATACCTGATCAATCTTCACATTTCTGTGTAAATGTCATCACTCTCGTCACTCTCATAATCATCACATTTGTGTTCACTATCTATTGGATAAGTGGTCAGTTTTACTGCTTGTATGGGCGTCCCAGCCCTGACTTAACTCTGTACTAAGCTGGAAATACATCTCATAATTCATTGCAAGCAAAACATGATCAGAATTCCTATCACTACAATTGGCAGAACAGTTTGAATTATCCAGTACATCCATCCTCCCCACAAAGACATAAACCCACCCGGCCCACAGGTTGTCAGTCCGCTCGGGTTCTCTTACAGCCTCTCTCATGGGTTCAATTATGTTGCAAAGTCAAATTGAATGTAGTCTTACAAAGTCCACACATTCCTGGCAGTCTGAATGGGTACCACGGTCTTGAGCGATCTATCTTGTCTAGTGATTGCAGCTCTTTGCAATGTCTCTGGTTGTGGCTGCACAGATGGCTTTACTCTGCTCACCGGCCTTATCACTCCTCTTGAGTGACCTTGCTCTTGCACTTGGTGTTTGGGCTCAATCTTGAGGCTTATTGTTGAACTTGTTGTTGTTATTGCTGAGGCTCCTCCTCCTGTTGCCCTTCTGATATGGGCGAACTCTCCTGCAGTGGCTGGTGTGCACACACGAAGCTCTCTCCCTCAGACCTTCACCGCCGTGTGTGTTCTCGGCAAAACTTGGAATGGCCCTCGCCACCGTTTCGCCCTCCAGTTCTTCCTCCTCAGGTCACGAATTACCACGTAATCCCCCGGCCTGATCTTTGGCAGAAACATCTCAGCAACCTTCCTCTGGGCAGCTTTCACCTGCACACAACTGTTGGATAACAGACAAGACATTTCTTTGCAGTAATTCAACATTTAGTTTTCAGACACATCCGTTGATGGAACCCTGCATTTTTCCCCCTTCTATTCCCATGAATGGTGGTCTACCAAAGAGAATTTAGAATGTCCTCAAATTTGTTTTGACTCTCTTTCTCATTGTCATGTAACATCCTTTTTTTTTTTTTTTTTTTTAAAGTATCAGCGAATATTGAGAAAGCCCTTGGTAAACCACAATTATTTAATCTGTGCAATCATTCCCCCTTTTGATACATGGTCTAACCCATGTGTCAACTTAGCATAATGTTTAAAAAAGAAATGTTTGGGAAAACAGGGCGTTCCAACAACGGATCTCCACACGCTATAAACAGCCTGATGCCTTCCAGTTGTTTTTTCTCAGCTCCTGTGGAAAAAGACTGCATGCTCTGTAAACAAGGAGAAATGTAAAGATTAATGTCAACTTGTGCGCAAGTGGCTCTTTTACTATTATCTTCATTCTGATCCTCAGCCATATCAGCTCTAGCATTTCCTGTTGAGGTGAAACTTTCATCATTAGTATGCGCTGCGCACTTAAAAATCGCAATTTTGTCTGGCAATAGAATAGCCTCGGGCATGTCCGATACCAGAGACGCGTTTAGTATCGGCCTCCCTTCCAATTTCAATAATTTTCTGTGCTTCCACAAAGCACTAAAGTCATGCGTGACCCCAAAAGTGTATCGCTAGTCTGTGTATATCGTCACGCATTTATCTGCTGTCAGTTTACACACTTCGGTCAATGCAACCAGTTCTGCTGCCTGCACAGAATAGTGTGATGGTAATTTGTCAGATTTCAGAGTTTCAAATTCAGTCGTTACAGCATAACCCACTTTATTCTGCCCTGTTTGTGGATCTTTCGAGGCAGACCCATCCACAAAGAGGACATTGTCACAATTATCAAGCGGTATGTCTTAAAGGTCTGGACGTGGTGTGCACACCTGTTCGAGTGCTGACAGACAACAGTGATGTTCCTCACCATCCTCCTGTGTGGGCAGAAGGGTGGCAGGATTCAAAGTTGTGCATCGTTTTACAGTTATGTTTGGCATGTCCAACAAAATTGTATGATACCTCAGCCATCGGGCTGTAGACAAATGTGACGTTCTCTATTCTTGCAAAATCATGGATACTGCGTGTGGAACCATTAAAGTCAAATCAGAGTAGCCTACAAATTATCTCGAGGCCATCACAGCCAGCTTGGCCGCTGCCACTGCTCCCAGGCAGTGTGGAAGTCCTGCAGCTACAGCATCAAGTTTCGCTGAAAAATAGGCCACAGGTCGCAGTCTGTCACCATGAGTCTGCAAGAGAACAGAAGACGTAAAACCATTATTTTCATCAACCATCTGTACAAGCGAGCGGTTTATGATAGGAAGGCCTTATGTTGGAGCCATAGCACTTTCATGTTATCAAATGCTTCCTTAGCCTCGCTTGTCCAGACAAGTCTGTCACATGACCTCAGCCTTTTCCCTGTCGTTAGGGCTTGTAAAGGCTGCTCAAAAATGGCATAATTAGGGATGAATATTCTGCAGTAAGTACACATCCCCCAAAAAAATGACAGCATCAGTTTCTTTGTAACTGGTTTTGGGACCTCTTTTATGGCCCGTACCCATTTCTCAGACAGTGCTTTGCTATTTGGTTTGATCACTTGTCCCAGGAAGGCTACTTCCTGTTTCACAAACTGCAGCTTTAAAAGACTAACCTTGTGCCCCCCCTGCTCAAGATGCTTCAGGAGAGTCACAGAGTCACAGTTTGATGGTATTTCTGCCAAAGAAATATAAACATCTGAGGCAGAAATAGCCCCCATCCCAATTTCTTCTAAGTTTTTTTTTTTTTTTTTTTTTTTTTTTTTTTTTTTTTTTTTTTACACACATCATTCTTCACAAAAGAACAGTTCTCAAAACCTGCACATCAAAATCACAGTTTGATTTAAATGCTCCAACACTTTTGCTCTGTGCTATGTCTTTATCAACTTCAACCCAGTCTGTGGCCTGTAGGCACTTTTTCACAAAAAAAGCCCTAAATCTTTCCACTGCTGCTTTATGACATTCAACACAAATAGGTAGGGAACACTCTCTTCTGTCATTAAATAACACTGCAATTGTTGTTCATTCAAACTCACAGAAAGCAAACACACATTCTCTGTCCAGAAGATCTTGTCAAATTTCACACTTTCATTCTCCACACCATTAAACCAAGTTTCTCCATACTCTGAGTCTCACTCAACTACGACATGTGACGTGCAATGCATTTTATCAGGCTTCATAAACTCTGTGTTGATTGGTGTTGTTCAAACTTTAGCCAATTTCAAAATCATCTCTGCCCAATCAACTTCTTTTATCTACCATTCGTAAGCCCACTGCGGCTCAAATTTAGAACATGTTTTTTGTGGTACTTCCTCAATGCTAATGCCATAGGAATCAGCACAGAGAGTCAAATTTAATTCACACATTAAATCTCTGGCCATTAGATGATGGATCAAATGGCCTGAAGCCGAAGTGCTTTCATACACTTTTCCTGTCATTTTCGGCACACATGGCAAGTCACATGGTCGTAAAGTGCTCTGGCACTCTCCGGAATCGACTTAAAAGTTAATTATTACTCCCTCTACTATTATTGGGTATTTTGGCATTTGAGAAAAACCCTGTGGTTTTGTACAGTTTTAAACATTCTTCAGAAACACTGCTCAAACTTTCATCATTCACAACATTTTTTCCAAACACACAAAGATTTGCAAGCAGATTCTTCATTGCAGATAGCAGACAGTAAATCAGTGTATGTGTTTGTGTTTGTGCGTGTTTTGCGTGTTAGAAATAAATGTTCACTTCCCTTTCTCGTAGTCAGTCACTGACCTCCTCGAACTGGACCATCTCCATCCTGCTCTCCTTCTTTTTAATCTTTCTTTTTTCTTTTTTTTTTTTTTTTTTTTTTTTCAACTGCCTCTCTCAACACATTCAGTCTTACTTTACTTAATTTCCCTTCTTCAGGGAATTCATTATATTTGATCAGCTTTTCCATGTCTAACATGCACTTATGTCCATAATTCTTTTTCATTTGACCGAAAACTGGTGTATAAAATTTTGCTAGCTTACTGTTTGGTGATCCCATGTTGGCTGACTTCAATCTCTTCTGGATTTCCTTCGACGCACGTCTATAATCTGTTAAACGTCTTCAACAGATCCGATTTTGTCACCTCAAATCGGCAAGGTTAGCAAAAAATGCTCTGTAAATTAAGCTTACTCAAAATCTTCACTCGATTGAATCATTCTAGTTCACCTAATCAGCTGTGGCTCTTCCGTCCACCTACAAGCAAGTTTTCGGCATAAAATTGATTAAAGCTTCTAGTTTTCGGCATAAAATTTACAATTTGCCTCTTGAAAACCTTCTCTGCCCGTGTTACAATTTTGCCTCTTGAAAACCTTCTCTGCTCGCACCAAAGCGATGGTCAGCCACTATGGTACAAGCTAGTTTTCGGCATAAAATTGAATTAAAGCTTCTAGTTTTCGGCATAAAATTGACAATTTGCCTCTTGAAAACCTCTGCACCATTGTTACAATTTGCCTCTTGAAAACGTTCTCTGCTCGCTGTGGCTCTTCCGTCCACCTACAAGCTAGTTTTCGGCATAAAATTGAATTAAAGCTTCTAGTTTTCGGCATAAAATTTGCCTCTTGAAAACCTCTGCCCCATGTTACAATTTGCCTCTTGAAAACCTTCTTTGCTTGCACCAAAGCGATGGTCAGCCACTATGGTTCACACACAGTCATGTCGAATTACACCACTCAAAATAAACAATTTACAGTCTCTTACCGGAGATGCTTTTACTGCCACCGGGTTCTTTCTGATCTCATCTGAGTCACTCTGGCCCTGAAAGCAGTTTTGGCTCTTCTCTCTCAATTTTCGAGGTAAGACCAGAGCCTGGTGCTCTGAGATGATCACTTCGTCAAATCCGCTCAGGACCAGAAGAAACCACCGTGAGATCCCACTTCTGACACCAAATTGTTGTGGCAAAAACAATTACAAACAAATAGCATCTCAGTGTAAGAGACAAGGAATCAAATTATATTTAAGGAAAGAAGTTTATTTTCCTTAAAGAGGTGCGTTCACTGTTTCAGCAGCTACCCTGAAACACAACAGACCTGAATCACACTGAAAACAGACAGCCTTATTATACTGTTATCACCTCCCACTTCTTACAAGGCTCCTTCTCTGTAAATTTCCACTTAACCCCGTAAACCAAAACTAACTCTTTCAGAAAACACAATGGTCCTCCTAACCCCCTGGGCTTTTATTATCTTCACACCCGTGAGGTCAAAGGTCTTTATTTATGGATAACCCCTCTGATCTTTCCTGAGTAAATTGCCCACACTAAAGACTTCAAAGGCTCTTTGTTTTACTGTGTGATGTCTTCGTTGCATTTCAGGTGACAAACATACATACTGAGAGAGAAACACAAGTTAAATCAAAAGGAAAAACAAAAATATATGAAAACCCACAAAATGTCTAAGAAAGTAAATAAGTAAGAGTAAAATATAAATTTTTCTACAACACCAGCATAACATAAAAATTACTGAATGCACCCTATTAGAGATGAAAGTTATAGAGAGAGAAAAAAAGACGGTAAAATAATGAAAACTGTGAGAGGAATTTGAAAAAAGAAAAGGAAGAGGACAAAAGAAAGGAAAATAAGAGGAAGAAGATCATTAAGGCAGAAAAACTGATAATATTTAGATGACAAAATTTAAAAGATTTAATTTCAAAATCTAAAGTTGAGCAATAAATTGAACTAAATATAAATTATTTAAATGTGTCTTTGTCTGTGTGCAGTATAAATATGCCCCATATACAATATATGGGGATTAAATAAAATGTTAAGTGAGTTACTAGTACTGCCCTGATGAAGCAGATTGCCACAACTGATATTGACATACTTAATAAGACAAATCATTCTGTTCGAAAACATTTTTTTTTTACACAAAGATATTTTATCTGTTACACAGCTTCTTTAGTTATTCATTTTCTTACTATACATTCTGTAAGAACAGAATAGTTCTATGTAAACTTATGAGCAGAATTGTATTGCATTTGGGTGGTCATTCCAACATTTATCATGGAAGACAGATAATTGTCATTCCCCCAACATAATGGGATTGTGTCTACTTACATTTGCATCTCATATATTGCTGGTAACATGTTGTCTACTTACATCATTCTTTCTGCATGGGTTCTACATGGCTTTCACTTGACAATCATTAATAATTTAATTCCACTCACAGAGATCAGCAGATGCACTGCATGTCATTTATTGTTACCTGAAAAATTCTGAAGAAAAAAAAAGTGCAGGATGCTGAGTATGAGAGGACGAGCTAGTGAAAGTTTGGGTAGACTGACAGATGCACTGCAGGAAATTCACATCATTTTAGCACTGCTCACTGCCATATCACAACATAATAGGATCCCACCAAGCATCTAAAACACACACACACACACACACACACACAAAACATCATTGTGAAATACATATGCATGCTGAAATACACACACACACACTGGCCTGCAATAGAGACAGAGATAAGTTTCTTTGACTAACTCTGGAGGGAAATCACAGAACAGATTTTATTTATTTATAAGAAATGCATTTATTTTCATCATCACAGTAAAGAGCGCATACAGTATATATGCTTTCTGATTTATTTTTTAGAAGCAGAGAAAGTGAGAAGTACTAGTATGGTGGTAAATTTTGCATTGACCATGCTGATACCACTCTGATTGACTTCACAGAGAGAATCACGGACATCTTTTATTAAAACTAATTATAGTTTCATAATTTCATAATCATAAAATGAATAATAAATAAATATTTTTTTATTTTGCACTTCATTCTTTATGCAGAGATACAGCCTCTCTCAGCCTCTGAATACAAACCTCTGTATGTCGAATTACATAAACTATAGATCACATCATATCTACCCCATAGCTCACAACAGATGTATGCTGTACTGTTCTTTTCTCCATACAGTACATACACTATGCATCACAACTAACCTATACATCACATTAAATCTATCCATTAGACCTCATCTATTATATCTTCCTATATATCTCATCATGTCTACCCTACTCTTCTTGTGAAAGTGAAAGTGGTGTTATATACAGGTAAGTATGGTGACCCATTCGTGCTCTGCATTTAACCCATCCAAAGTGCACATACACCCGGAGCAGTGGGCAGCCATTTATGCTGCGGCGCCCGGGGAACAGTTGGGGGTTCAGTGCCTTGCTCAAGGGCACCTCAGTTATGGTATTGATGGGTGGAGAGAGAGCGCTGTACATTCACTTCCCTACCTAAAATTCTGCTGGCCCGAGACTCGAATTCGCAACCTTTGGATTACGAGACTGAATCTCTAACCATTAGGCCACGACTTCCCATATCCCATACATATACTCCTATACATATCTACCTGATATCTACTCTATTCATCTCATCTTAAATACACTATTCATAACATCATGTCTACATTTTAAATCTCATATCTACCAGTGCATCTCAGCATGCATACAGTAAATGTATACATCACATAATACCTACATTAGACGTGTCATCAGTAACCCAATACATTTAATCTTATCTACGCTTTATATTTCATCTTATATAAACAACACATCATACATCTCATTATATGTTACCAATTGACCACAAAACCAGTCTTAAGTCACTGGAGTATATTTGTAGAAATGGCCAAAAATACATTTTATGGGTCAAAATAGATTTTTCTTTTATGCCAGAAATCATAAGGATATAAATAAAAGTATTTAAACTAAATTTTTGATTAGTAATATGCATAAAACCTAGATCTTCATTTTTCAACTTTAAAGCCGATTTTCTCAATATTTAGATTTTATTTGTAAACTCCGATTACAGATTTTTAAATAGTTGTATCTCGGCCTAATATTGTCCTATCATAACAAACCATACATCAATGGAAAGCTTATTTACTTTCAGATTATGTATAAATCTCAATTTCGGAACATTTACCCTTGTGACTTTGTAAAATGTCCATCTTATTATGTCTACACATCTTCTGCCTTTCATTTAACTTTTTTTATATTGTAAGCTACCGTTCTGAAACATTGTCTGTTTTAAATTTAATTTAATTTAATTTTTGGCATTTGTTTGGATTAGCTGCAATTTTGCCTTTTAAAATCTTCTGCAAACAAAATATCTGCCTTTTATTTTGCCAGCACTGTCTTTACATAAATTAACAGTAAAGACCAACTTTAATCACAAAAGATGCATGTTTTTGACTGGATTTGAAATATGTTTGATTCATTTCTTTGAGTATGGGCAAGACCGGGGGAAAGAAAACATTATGGCCTCTTAATCAAGATTAAAAGTGTTTATCGAAGTGTAAAGGCCTCTCTTCTTGACCCCAATAAGAGCACAGTGCAGTAATCAGCACACTGTAAATTATACACAGGAGACAGATGTTATTACATAAAGCTTATAGCTCTTTTTTTCTCTTATGTTCTTACTCTGTATTTTGTCCTTCTAATCTGTTTTATATCCTCAGATTAAACATTTTTGTGACATTTAACATATATTAATCACTCAAGTATATGTCTCTTCATTACTCCTAGAGACTTGTCTTTCTACTTAGTCTAAAAAAAGAGACTCATATTTACTTTTCTCTGCCTGTGAACAGCATTAAAGGCCAAAAGCATGCAATTACATTTACATACCTCCCATAACTTGCAAAGTAAGATTCATGCTCATGTGTACTGATTAAAATACTGGTTCTCTCATTTATATAGCTTGTATACTTCCATGCTCATTAAAGTATAGCGGCGTTAGCTTAGCAACATGCTTTTCTCCTAATTTGTTTTACTTATTTACATCTTTGTACTTATTTAATATATAATGAAAGATGTCACATGACTTCTGAAAATGTAATGTTTTTAACTGGTTACCTACAGTAATTTGTTTGAATGGTAAATGTTATGTGTTTGATGGGCTTAAATAATTCAACATGTTATGTAGATCAACGTGAGATTGAACACTTATAAATGACAACTGACACGTTTGTCATACATTGTTTCGATGAATATTTCACACAAGAATCGTGACTGACTCCATGTCTTGACTGTGATGTTATATTCATGGCATTTTCTCTTCACATTGTGAATCACAGTGTGTGAAAACAGTTTGGATTCACTGACAGGAAGTTCACTAATTATTACTTGATTATCATAGAACAAAGAAAAGACACTAGCATGCATGTGAGTCTGCAAGTATGTCAACTTATTATTCTAACCCTAACTCTAACAGTCTAATAATACTCATATAATAATATAATATAATAATACTAATAGAGTTAGTTGACTAGTAGCAAATTAATGAGCTAGTTGACAGCTGCAAAATTACTTCTAGTTATGCTACTTACCTTGCTTTTTCTGCATAGAACATTTCTTCCATATGACTTTACGTTTTGACCTGGAAACCACATAAAAATCAAATAGAACTGGAACATGAATTTAAAAGACCCAAATCTAGAGAGGAGACTTTTCCACCTCATTTAATTTTCATTTTTCACTTCATGACATTTATGAATACATATTCCTACATTTATACAAAAGTACATCCCTTTACACTTTCACATGCTGACAAGTTCTGAAATGATTGTGACATGAAAATGTCACCCACAATGATGCCCAGGTAACCCACTCTATCCACAGACACCAGAACGCGATGGGACGTGTTTTATATTAAATGCAAAGAAACAAGTAAATTGAGCTGCTTTTATGACAAAAGTGGCCCAATTTACCTGAATCTAATCTATGCATTGATAAAATAAAGTCGGTGCTGGTCATCACTCAGTTAGTGTGAAGAAGCGCACACACACACAAGCATGCATATGACTAGAAACAGCAATTTTAAGGGCAAAGCAATGATCTGATGTGGGTGTTTCACTCCTGGAGGAATTAAGCTACTAGATATGACCAACCCACAGCATGCATCTAACACACACACAAATGCTTACATTTTCATTTACAGATGAACTGATTTAAAATGAATATCTACCCCTTTATATTACTGTGACAAGCTTTGTTCTTATTTATTATAATGCCAGTCTTCTACTTGGCTTCATACAGGAACTTCATTAATTTTACATATGCCTTTTTTTTTCTTGTCTTTTTTTTTTTTTTTTTTTTTTTGTGTGTTTTTGTCAGTTTCCCACCTTTTCTGAGTCAGTTAGATTTAGTAGCTAAGCACTTGTGGGAGATCAAAGCCTCCAACTGCTACTAATTATTTTGCTTCAGATATGTACAAAGACTTATCCCACTCTGGCTCACTTTTTCTTCTGCACAAGGCAAATGATAAATGATTTAAGCTCTCATCTGTCATGTGGAGACCTGTGTCATGCCTCTTGGTGGTGGATTGTAGCCTTGAATCATGCAAGAGGAATTAACACGGTTTTCTCTGGGGTCAGTGTCTCCTGTCCCTTCTCAAACATTTCTCAAGGGGCCTATATGCTTTCCATGGGCTTATGCATAATAGTATTAGGATAGACTTTTATTCAACAGTATTTGGTAGGGTTTCCATATGTAAAAATTCAGGCCAGCTATTTTCAATCTAGAAAGGGATTTTAAAGGGACTGTCACAGCGCAAAAAAGGCAGACAAGATAATTTTTTATCTGAGTTCAATGTTAAATACTGCTTCAGTCCTGAGTGTTGCATTTGATTTATTAAAGATGACTGTCTATCTCTGTGAAGGTTTCAATTCAGCCAGGTCATCATAACATGTCAATTAATGAAGCTACTAGCTGACATATGAGACCAGCAGAATCTCTGCTAATCTTCTAACTCAGACTCGCAGGACACACTGTGATTATTTGCAAGGTTATAATTTTGTATATTTATATGGCAAATTCAAACTATTAAAAACATAAGCATATATGAGACTTGTTTTTTTTCCATATATGGATGCAGACGATGAATGCAACACCCTCTAAAAGACATAGCTAATGTTTTACCAGCATAACCAACATCTTAATTTGCCAGCCTAGTTAACAGTTTTGCTCTGATAAAAAAAAGAAAGAAATTAACCTGATGTAAAATGAATTTCTGAGCCATGTATAAGCATGAAACATCCATAAGCATTAGTTATTAGTAATGTAATAACTGTGTATAGTAATAACTACATAATAAACAGCTTACAAAGCGTCTTTTTCTAATAAGGGCTTTCAGAACATAGTGCATTTTCTGTTTGGTGTATCATTATTCTCCTGGACGCACAGACCCAGGAATTTTGCATTGCTTTAATGATTCTTGAAATATTTTCAACATAATTAGTTTAGATATGCAGTTGTTGTTGACAGAGATTGGCTTGCCCTTCTATCACCTCACTGTGAAACAAATCTACTAAACAACAATTTATGTAAAAACATCGTTCATTTCGCACTATCACATGGCATAAACACACAACAGCAACCTGCTGAAATGATACAGGAGTTTGCTGAGAGCCTCTTGCCAGAGCCAGCTGACGCATAAAACACACAAATGTGGTAATCAGACAGTGCCAACAGCCTGCTGCTCAGATAGATTCATACAAAAGTGTCACATAGAGGAAAGTGTTCAGCTTTTGAAATGCAGATTAAAAAATAAAACAGTTGTTGGCATACATTCCACATATTAACACAGTAACAGTGAATTGTTACAGAGTAATAAGGTTTATATGCGGAGCAAAATGTGGTGTCCCACATGTGCAGGTTTGTCCTGATGTCTGAAGATTCATAAACACAAGAGTTTCATCATAATTCTGATATTCAAATTAACAGCAGATACACTTTCTTTTGACACTTTGCTGGGAAGGTTTTGAATTCATGCCCATACAGAAATATTTATGCCATATACTGCCATACATCAAGAGTGATATTGTCATATGTTACCTATGAGACAATATATAGAATTTTCATATATATATATATATATATATATATATATATATATATATATATATATATATATATATATATATATATATATATATATATACATACATACATTCTCTGGATAGATGAAGATATAATCTTTATAAATATATAAATTCTCCATAGTAAAAATTTTACATATGTTTATTATATCTATATGTGACCCTGGACCACAAAACAAGTCGCTGCGGTATATTTTTAGCGATAGCCAAAAAAACATTAATTGTATGTGTCAAAATTATAGAGTTTTCTTTTATGCCAAAAATCATTAGGATATGAAGTAAAGATCATTTTCCATGAAGATATTTTGCAATTTTGTATTTATTTTTTTGTAATATGCATTGTTAAGAATTCATTTGGATAACTTTAAAGGCGATTTTCTCAGCATTTAGGTTTTTTTGCAACCTCAAATTCCAGATTTTCAAATAGTATAATATTTGTGGTCCAGAGTGACATATGGTGATTTATAATGTGGTATTATTTGTAGCAGTCATATATGTCAATTATATATATATGCAACTTTATTAAAACAACATGTTTAAATCTGTAAGTTTATATGCAAATGTGTAATATATATTTTTACGTCTATATTTTAGAAAATAATTCAGAATATAATATTTTCAGAGATCTGTATGAGGGAAATAACATACATAATATCTATTTCAGGATCATGAGAGGACTGTTATAACCCATGTGAGCTTCAAAAATTCCTGGAAGGTTTGGTTGATAACAATTAATGAGGTTTGTTTTGTTTTGTGTTTTTATTTTTAGTATTGCAAGTACCTCAGTGGGTGTAAAAATGGCACATTTTTGCATTACTCATATGTTAAGCTATTCTTTTTGATTCCACTTTTAATATATTTTCACTTTGCCGTTTATGCAGAATTAAAGTTCTTAGACAATTGTTCTGGATAATTATCTTCATGATAGCTTTCAACATTTCCATGTTTACTTTGTATTGCTATATAAATTTGGCCCAATGCTTTGATAAAACAGCCTCGCTCATTATTTAGCAATGAAGTTTCTGAATTGTAATGGATTATGTGACCAACTGATTTGCCAGTTCATGTTTAGGTGACTGTTTTATCCTGATGAAGATTTGCTAGCAACCAACTGATGTAATCCACCATTTCACACTCCATTCCAAAACCCATAAACTGAACACATAAATTTAGCCCCAAAATCAGTATGGTGACAAATGAAGTACTGTTGAGGGTTACCCTTAAAGAATAATTAATAAACTTTGGCACTGCTATTTTACAAGACTAGAGAGTTCTTCAAATCTATTGCATAACATAGGAATTATTCAGGTGTAGCTAAGAATAAAGGAATAAATATTCAGATTTACCAAATGTACAGAATTCAACAGCTATGACCAGCCCATACTGTAAATCCCAAAGATCCAACAAGCAGAAATTACTATGTGATGAAAATCAATTCTAAAATGTGCCATCACAATCCATCAATAGCATGTGTGCTAGAAATTCTCCTTCCTTCATGTGTAGACCCACCTGAGATTTAGTACTGAACGGTCCAGAAAAATACATCATGTTGATCTGGTGCTCCTTAAATCTTTCGGAAGACATCTTGTCTAACCAATGTCTGTAAGAGAGATATAAATCTGGTGTTGGACTCCTTCTCTCTTCATTTCTTGCAAGCTCAATTAATATACTCAATTCATTTCTAATAAGTTAAATAAGCTAAAATGGGATTGAGATAACAGATACAGAGCAAACTGATGCAAAGTCAAAGTAGATATGTGGAGGCATAAAATATGAAATTCTAGTAAAAATACTGTAAATAAGACATTCTTAATGAGACCTGATCTCACAGATGGACAAACAGGATGTTGCAGATAATCGGAGTGTTACAGAGTAACTCCACCCAAAATGAACACTTTGTCATTAATCACTTACCCCCAGTAGCGGCACCAGGATTTTTATTGTAGGTGGGCCTCCAGAAAACTTTTCCGCTTTTCTGCGGCACTGAGGAGGACAGCAACTTGTATCACTGAAGGCAAGCGGACAAAGAAATACACCTTAATTGTTGGCAGTAAGCTTATCTCCTATGAACGTTCAATACACAAAAAGACTGAAACGGAATTATATCTTTGGAGGTTCTGTTTCTCTCCATTTATTTACAACACGGCGGGCAGGGAACTGTCCAAAATTATTTAATTGTTTCTTATAAATTCAGAATGACAAGAAGAACTATATCGGCATGAAATAACAGCAGCATTGAATCTGACACAGCTGCTAAACACAAACAGCAGGAAAACGATACAAAATAATTTCTCCTGTAGCTTATTTCTTCAGAATAATTAAATTAATAACATATCTAACCATATAAACAACTCCATAACAATGCGAGATAGCTAATCACACATGCACACAATTCAATTCAAACTTGCTTGTGGGACTTGGGGCTTGTTACAGCAGGAGACGGCGGAGTTTTGTGCTGAACACAGCAAGAATGTCTTGATATTCCAGTGAATCAGTCAATTCCCTTTCAAATGAAAGCAGGGACAAAGAGTTCAGTCTGTCTGTCAACATTGTCGCCCTGGTGCCTGTTTTTATCCGATTGACAGCTGAAAAGAGTCTCTCCACAGTACATGTCGTCATGGGCAATGTGAGGAGGGCGCGCAGGAGACTGTTCATGTTGGGGAAAATATCACGGGGGCATGCGTCGAGCACTTCTACGAGTGTTTCTTTTTTCTCGTTTGTGATCTTGTTGGCCACGGGAATGGAAAAGTGCACGCAGGCGGGCCGGATGAGAGCCTTGTCACCAAAGGTGTCTGACCATGGAGAGCAGGCAGCAGCGGCGCTCATAAAGCCATATGTGTCGGGCTTGAAACGAGTGTTCAGCTCCATCATCTGCTTGTCCAGTATGTCATTCCATAATTTCTGTAGGTCGGATTTTTGCTGTACAGGTGATGATTTACCCAGAGTAGAATCAACGTGCGTATTGGCTAACCTGGCCGGCAACTTCCTCTTGCGTGATCCACTGATATCCCAGCTCACAATCTCGTGTTTATTCATCAGCTCATCTGTCAGTGCCATTACTTTATCAAATGCATCATTTTCATTCCTGAATTGTGTGTAGCTATCCTTGAGCCCTTCAATCAGATCAATACAATCTGTAACTGATAGTGTGGAAGATTGCAAGCCCTTAGTGGCGTAGTCGCTGACTTCAAATAACTGGTTGAATGTGACAAGCAGAAACAAAAACTTTTTCGTTTGCATTTGGTGCAGTAGGGAGTCAGCTTCAATTTTTGTTTGGCCAGAACTTTCGGAGAATGTGGCAAGGGTCTCAAAAAAAGGTCCCAGGAGCGTCAACACTTTACTGACTGCATTTGACCATGAGCTCCACCTTACCTCACAGGATCTCTCCAGCTCCAGTGTTTTTTGCTCTGGTCGCATCTGCTTTTGAATTTCCAGAAATTTGGCATGTCTCTGCGCCCCATTCATAAAGTTATGCAAGCTGTTTATAATACCGAAAAACGTTGAAATGCCAGGGGACACTTTAGCTGCTGTGCACAGGACAAGGTTGAGTTTATGTGAGTTACAATGCACATATAAAGCGTGGGGAAACGTCTTCTTCAGTATCACATGTACCCCTCCTCTGTTCCCCGACATGACTGATGCGCCGTCAAACCCAAATCCGACGCACAGCTCTGGGTCCAGCTGCAATGGCTCCAGCACTTCCAAAATCTTAACTGATATAGCATCTGCTGTCATGTTGTCCGTTTCCACAAATCCCACAGCCCATTCTTTCAAGGTGCCGTTGTTCAGGTATCTGATGCATACTGCCACTAGCTCTCGTTTTGACAAGTCTTTGCACTCATCTGCTAAAATCGCATAATATGTGATCGCATAATATGTGAAAAACCAGGTCAAGTAGGTCCAAAAGGTTACCCTTGTTTAACGCATCGGGGTTTTCCCGATGCCCACGCAATGGGATTTCTTGTTTTGCACAGAACAGGACGAGATCTATAACCATCATGATGTGCTGTCTATGTCTATCAATTAAGGATTTGTCGCTGGCATCGTTGTTCAGCTGGTTAATAATATTTCCACGTCCTGGCTGGTGACTTTGCTTGAAACCATCCATTTTCCCCAGCGCTGCAGCATGTGCCCTGCTGGCTTCATGTTTGCCACAACCCTTAGACTTTGAAGCCCGTATTAATGAACCTATCCTCATAAGCTGCTTCAGGGAAATGACGACAAGACTTACAAAAAACAGCATCTCTTGAGATGCTGTATTCCAGCCACGGAAATTTTGTGTACCACCTGTCAGAAAAACTCCTATCTTTCCCCGATATGTGTGTGGCTGGGAATGTACGGAGTTTGGGCTGGCTTGCAGCCTCATCTATTGATGACAGGTCTAGCGGAGGTCGTGACAGGTCTTCTTGGGGAACGGCGTTTGTGCTAGGCTGCTGAACCCTATCTCCTCCTATAACACATCAAACGCTATCATAAGTTACCTCTGCTCTGCCTACTGCCAATTTTATTTTCCCTCCAGAAAATTTGCATATAGACGGCCAGACACTAACGATATCGTTACCCTAACTTTTAGCCTATACTTGCCTTGCTGGTGTGAGGGTGTGCCTACTATGGGAGGACTTGATGGGGAGAGGGCGGCCGAGCAGGATGGTAAGTCGCAACTTAAATTTGCAGGATTTTCCTCCTGCTGTTCCTCGGAGCATTTCTTGCTCAATTTAAAATAAAATAAGCTGCTTTGTTTTGTTTTACGTTTCATATCGGCAAAACTGTCTGTGTCTGTCGTTGGCGGACGTCATTCATTTCATTGGATCACTTGCTGGTGGGGTAGAAGCCGCTGATTGGCTGAGAAGATTTCGCTCAAAGCTTTCCTCGGGCTGCTTATTGGATGAACCGCTAGAATGAAAATCACTCACTACTCATAGGCCTGGGCCAAAATGGGTGGGCCCGGACCTTAAATGGGTGGGCCCAGGCCCACCCGGGCCCAATGGTAGCGCCGCGGCTGCTTACCCCATGTCGTTTCAAACCCATAAAAACTTTGTTCATCTTCGGAACACAATTTAAGAAAATTTGAATGAAACCGTGAGGATTGTGACTGTACCATTGACTGCCAAATAAATAACACTGTCACGGTCCAGAAAAGTATGAACAGCACACTTTGATTTGAACGAAAACAGAGCATCATTGTGGCGCGGCTGACACAGAAGAGCGTTCGTTGCTTGCATCTAGCGGATATTCTCTTCTATTTTGAAATCAGAGTGAACCATGTTTAAGAAATTATATTTTAAAAAGAGTGTTTTGTTGATTCTATAGACCATAATTTTGCAGCATAGTTAAAAAGTCCCAGAGATAGTAAGATATTTTGAAGATTATGTGAGGCCATCGATATTTAATCTGTTGCCTCATTTTAGATTTTAAAAATCTGCCAAGTAAAGAGTTATACTATAGACTACAGTACTATTTTCTAAAATGCTTTTATTTCAGAAACTGCTAATTAAAAATTTGGCATGGGGCAGCTGCACATCTTTGGATTTTTGATGTTATGCTTATGTTTTTGTTTTTGAGATTTTGCAACTCAAGCACTGGTTCCTGTAGGCTACAAAAGCCATTTATTGTTTCTTTTTGACTGATGACTACTCAGGGCCTCAGGTCAATCATAGGAGAGAGAGAAAGAAACAGAAAAACAAACAAAGGCAATTTGTTGTTGAAATGAATGAGATGGAATAATAATTGAAGTTGGACAGCATCTGGCCTGAAAAAGAAGAACGTATCTGTATTAAGCCTAGAGGAAAGTTCAAAATTTCACATCAGGGGAAAATAGACAAAACAAGTGTATGAACGTGTCTGGTTGTTACATTGGATTATCGCCAATTTGTAAGGTCTAATGGGACCTCTGATGATTGGTGTCCACTACAGTGGACAAATCTGTAAATGTAATTTTATCCATTGAGGGTTCCACAGTGGTTATGGGTCATTACCCTCAACAATTAGCCATGATTCTATATGACCATCCTCTTTATATGGCATAGTGAATTTAATTTATGACAGCATAAATTCCAATCACACCAAGTACCTCTAGGATATTTACTACTGTATTTTATTGCACAGATGTCTCAGAAATTATATAAAATATTTTATACCATTAGTGTTAATGTCATAATTACATTTCAAGATCTTCCCAGCAATGACCAATGAATATAAGTTCAATGAATCACCCATGGTCTGAGAACACAATTGCTATCATAAGCAAATAAAATGCAGAAAAATAAATAAAAGATGTGATTTTAAGGTTTAAAAGAGGTTCAAATGAGTATTTAACAACATGTCTCTTTAAAGGCAGTTTATATTGAAAATGTTCTGAGCCTGTTCACTGTCTGCTAACTTTCCAAAGTTCACTTGGATCTTCAGAGCACTTTCTGTGGCTGAGTTCATGACTGCAGGGACTGTAGACAAGGCAGACGCCCCATTAGTAAGTGTGCAATGCTCCATCCAAGAGACTTAATGACACTGAAGCGACTCATACTCAGACATATTCAATGGCAACAGTATGGAAGATTATTTTTCTGTATTTTGAAGAAAGAGTCCAGCTAATGGAAATGTGTCTGTTGAGGTTATATGTGCATTTGATCTTTCCAAATATTTTTTTTAGAGGGAACTAAAATCTCAAAGGTATCTAAATGTTACTCAGTCTCTTTATCAGCTTAGAAACTCTCTCTCATGAATTCATCACAGCCTCTTCTTTTCTCTTGTATTCTCTCTGATCAGCGAGATCAGAGGCTGACAGTAATACTTTCAAACATCTTTAAGCATTTTTCTCTCTCTAATAATTCATAAAAATGAACTAAATAAGTTTTAACAATAAAAAAGAATGAATGTTTCTAATATGATGTCAGTCATTTCTGTCAGCAGTCTTTCATAAATCGCAGACAAAACAGGGCACAATGCAATTTGGAGGCCTTGTCTCTAAGACACCTTATCCCAATGAAAGCAAGCAACTAAGTCTGTTCACAAATTGCCCTTCAATAAGGCTGGTAGCAAAAACATATAAAGGTACTTTGAGATAGCAGTTTTGCCATTTATGATCACGTGATCCTCACATTTGTTTGGGCTGTTACATGAGCTTTTAAAAAAGAGATAAATACTTTGAATGGATTTTGTCCTATATGTTCCATTGCTAGACAGTATATTGATGATCGGTTGGATAGGGTGGAAAAGAAGAAATCAATCTTTAATCAATTAAGAAGTGGGATTAAATGTGTTTTAAAGCACTGTTCCAAGATTAGGGCATCAGAGCATGGCTCTTTAAATTACAAGCTGGACAACTAAACTAATTAAAAACTCTTCTAAAACTCATCGTTTAGTTCAGTGAGCTGTCATGTAAATCTTTCCCAATTAAAAAAAAAAATCACTTCAAGACTAAAGCACCAGCTTAAGTCCCATTTACCATAGCTTTAGTCTGCTCAGTTTCCCTAGGGCCGTAGACTCATGGAGCAGTGATGCATGTGGAATACAGAGATGGAAGTATTTGGAAAGCACTGGACTTCCTGCTGTTCTCTCAGATGAATTTAAATGAATGTGTGAAACTGTGCCCATTAGATTTTTCAAGTAGATTTTAAATCAAAAAAGCTAATATTTTATATATAAAAATGGAAACTGATCTTGAAAGCTAGTGATCAGTTAGCATATATATATATATATATATATATATATATATATATATATATATATATATATATATATATATAAAGCAGATAGCATTATCCCATCAAACTGTCCAAAAAGCTGGGGTAGAAATCATACAGTCTAGTCGAGTTCACTCACTTTAATGTAGCCATCCTCATGTCACTTTAAAAATGATTTTTTTTTCTTCTTATGGTATATATGATATCACTCGTGACCCTACAGAGGACAAGCAGTTTGGAGAATGCATGGATGGATAGTTGAAATATGATATCAAAGCTGTTCTTACACAAAAATGCTTACTTATCACTGGCAGTAAAGATTGGTTGCAATGTATATATACAGGTGCTGGTCATATAATTAGAATATAATAAAAAAAAAAAGTTGATTTATTTCACTAATTCCATTCAAAAAGTGAAACTTGTATATTATATTCATTCATTACACACAGGCTGATATATTTCAAATGTTTATTTCTTTTCATTTAATTGATGATTATAATTGACAACTTAGGAAAATCCCAAATTAAGTGTCTCAGAAAATTTGAATATTACTTAAGACCAATACAAAGAAAGTTTTTTTTAAAGAAATTTTGGCCAACTGAAAAGTATGAACATGAAAAGGATGAGCATGTACAGCACCTAATACTTAATTGGGGTCCTTTTGCCTGAATTACTGCAGCAATGAGGCGTGGCATGAGGTCGATCAGTCTGTGGCACTGTTCAGGTGTTATGAGAGTCCAGATTGCTCTGATAGTGGCCTTCAGCTCTTCTGCATTGTTGGGTCTTGCATATCGCTTCTTCCTCTTTACAACACCCCATAGATTTTCTATGGGGTTAAGGTCAGGCGAGTTTGCTGACCAATTAAGAACAGGGATACTATGATCCTTAAACCAGGTACTGGTAGCTTTGGCACTGTGTGCAGGTGCCGAGTCCTGCTGGAAAATGAAACCTGCATCTCCATAAAGTTGGTCAGCAGCAGGAAGCATGAAGTGCTCTAAAACTTCCTGGTATACGGCTGCGTTGACCTTGGACCTCAGAAAACACAGTGGACCAACTCCAGCAGATGACATGGCACCCCAAACTATCACTGACTGTGGAAACTTTACACTGAACCTCATGCAACTTGGATTGTGTGCCTCTCCTCTTTTCATCCAGACTCTGGGACCCTGATTTCCAAAGGAAATGCAAAATTGACTTTCATCAGAGAACATAACTTTGGACTACTCAGCAGCAGTCCAGTCCTTTTTGTCTTTAGTCGCTTCTGACGCTATCTGTTGTTCAGGAGTGGCTTGACACAAGGAATGCGACAGCTGAAACCCATGTCTTGCACATGTCTGTGTGTAGTGGTTCTTGAAGCACTGACTCCAGCTGCAGTCCACTCTTTGTGAATCTCCCCCACATTTTTGAATGGGTTTTGTTTCAAAATCATCTCCAGGGTGCGGTTATCCCTATTGCTTGTACACTTTTTTCCTTACATCTTTTCCTTCCCTTCGCCTTTATATTTATGTGCTTGGACACAGAGCTCTGTGAACAGCCAGCCTCATTTGCAATGACCTTTTGTGTCTTGCCCTCCTTGTGCAAGGTGTTAATGGTCATCTTTTGGACAACTGTCAAGTCAGCAGTCTTCCCTATGATTGTGTAGTCTACAGAACTAGACTGAGAGACCATTTAAAGGCCTTTTCAGGTGTCTTGAGTTAATTAGCTGATTAGAGTGTGGCACCAGGTGTCTTCAATATTGAACCTTTTCACAATATTCTAATTTTCCGAGATACGGAATTTGGGATTTTCCTTTGTTGTCAGTTATAATCATCAAAGTTAAAAGAAATAAACATTTGAAATATATCAGTCTGTGTGTAATGAAGGAACATTTCACTTTTTGAATGGAATTAGTGAAATAAATAAACTTTTTGAGATATTCTAATTATATGACCAGCACGAAGTGAAAGATGTGAAAGATATAATAACAACATGTCAGAAAAATAATAATAATAATAATAATTTTATTCTCATGTGCCTCAGAATCTTTAAGGACTCCTAGTGAGCGATACATGCTCATCATGACACAAACATTCTCCTAGAACTCACATTTTGCATTCAGTTAACAGATCCACACGAATCATGCATGAAATAGAAATTTATAAACTCAAACGATAGCTTTATGTGCTTTACAGATGAACTTGAAGTCTTTATCTTCATCTTCAATAATAGATCATCTTTGGCTGGGTAATACAAGTTTATGATCTAATTCGTGAACAGATGATTCTTGATGAGTCAGTCTTTTAAATTAATCATTCATTTTGTTAAACGAAACCAGTGTGGAAACCAATGGTTCACAAACTGGATAGATCTGAGGTTCAGGGGTCATAAAATCGCTAGCCTGATGTCCCGGGGCTCTTGTGTTTTCCAGTCGGGCTCCAAAATATATCACCGCCCTGCCCGACGGGCTATCTTTAGTGATGTAAAATTCCTAACTTGATTCGCGTTGTTCACTCGCTTGAAGGGGTGATCAGATCGTAGTTGATCGTTTGCACTTGTTTCTAAATCTTGCCAATTCAAGCGTTTTAAACAATTACTGCGTGTTCGGAGCTTGCAAGCACTCATTCAAAGCACGCGCTGAGAGTGGGGGGCGGGGGTCCGTGTTTCACTCCACCTCAAATCGTACTCGCCAGGGGTGTCCAGGGTGGCACTAGACACCCCTGACATCTGATAGGCCACCATGGGTGCGTGCCATCCCAAAAATAGCTATGCTACTATTTCACTTTCTTTGTTTAACCGTACTGAAAGAACCATTTATTTTAGCCACAAACTCAAGGATGTGACACTGGTGTTCCACATTGTGCTTCATCACGTCTATAACCAGCCTCTCGTGACACATGTACATTTTCTGTGGAGTGAAAAACATCGCAGAGCAGAGAGGACAAAGATTATAATTAATAAAAATGCATTTATTTGATCCAAAAGACATCAAAAGCAGTAATATTGTGAAATATTTTTAATGTTTAAAATAACTGATTTCATTTTGAATAGATTTTAAAATGTCATTTATTCCTGTGATTTAATAACATGATTTTTTAAAGCATCTTTACTCCAGTCACAGATCCTTCAGATATCATTCTAATATTCTGATTAGATTCTGATATTATACAGTTATTATTTTTATTATGTTGAAAACAGCTATAATTGTTTCGGTTTCTCTGATGAATAGAAAGTTCAGAAGAACAACACTTATCTGAAATAGAAATCTTGTAACATAATAAATGTCTTTATCATCATTTTTGAACAATTTAAATTAAAACACCCTTGTTAAATAAAAGTATTCATTTATTTAATCACTCCACCCCAATTTTTTTTTTTTAAATAGAAATAGTGACTCCAAGCTTGTAAATGCTATGGTGTATAATGTTACAAAAGCTTTTTGTTTTAGATAAATGCTGATCTTTGGATCTTTCTATTCATTAAAAGAATCCTGGAATAAAATGTTTTAAATAATAATAACAATAGTAATCAAATGTTTCTTGATGATCGTTTAACTAGAGAAATGATGCCAAAAATTCAGCTTTTAAAAAACAGGAATAAATTACATTTTAAAAAAAATTCAATAGAAGGCAGTTATTTTAAATAGTATTTGGATCAAATAAATTGCAGGCTTGGTGAGCAGAAAGTATTCTTTAAAAAAAACATAAAAAATACTTTTCAAAACTTTTGACTGATAGTGTACTTAATCGCAGGCTTGTTAATTATTCCTGAATAATTCTCACTCCAGGCTGAACTCAAAAGCTGGCAGCCCTGTTTGAAGTAATTTGAAGTTTTAGGCTCCCTGAACAACATTTATAAAATACACTGTAGCCTACATGTTAATTATAAATATTTTGCTCCAACCACTGGTTAATGAGATAATATAATAAGATTCAGTAAACTAACATTACATTACAAGTTACAGTATAAATGTATAGCTAATGTATATGTAAGTATAGCTTCACGTCCTGTGCCACGTTTAAATAGCAATGCATTTGCACCCATTTCTGCTGCCATGGGCATGCTGATCTGAAAATGAGGTGTGTTTAGGCACATCGCTGGAGAGTTGCAATTTTGAGGCAACTGAAATAGACTGCGCCATCGACCAACAAAAACTTTGTCTCAATCAATGGCGCAGTGTTTTTTTTTTTTTTGTTATTTAAAGAGCGTGTAGTGGGCAAGTCAACAGCGCGCGTACACTCTGCTTATTACACACACAAGGACACACAGCAGCACACAAACATGCCAAATATAAAAATCAAAGGATTGCAATGTAAAAGATTACTATTGTATCATAATGGATAGTCATTGCATGTATCAGAATTCAGCTATCTATTTACTCGCGCACAAGCAGCTCCGTATCATCTCTGGAGACGTGGTCTTTGCACTTGCAAATTCTGCCATCTAAATAGCAAATCCGCCATGGCACGAACGCAACTTGAAGTGGGGTATGAGTGTTTACGAACGAATTAATGAACAGATTAATGAAATACATTTGTACATGTTTCACTCAGTCTCGAATTGCGCTAACAGAGAGCGGCTTGGTATGCGTTCAACACATTTTTTTAGTCTCGAGCAAGACTGCATGACATTCACATTACATGATTTAACTGATTTTTACGTAGAAAGGATAACAGCGCACCGCATTAAAAGATGTTTTCATAACCGCTGGCCAAATTAAAAAACAAAGCTAAAATTAATTCGTCTTTGAGAGCAAGGGGGCCACCTGGTGTTTCAGGGGCCCTACGCAGCTTGCATTTTTTGCATGTAGGGAGGATCGGCTCTGGTTGTGTGACTACATCAATAGCTTGTGTGTGCAGTCAAATACATACCACACATGTCGTTCAAGGGCAAACCAACTTCTTTTTTCCAGAATCTGTCCTTACTAGCAAAACTATAGCAGTCAACACTCTTTAAAAAACACACACAAGCACACATAGGATTCTCTATCACACTCACATGTGCACAGTCACAAAAAAGCACACATTCTTAGACACACACACACCAAGTTTCCATCTGTGCCGTCTGTTTGTGCCGTAGTCATGTCAGTGCATCACAGCAGGTAACAGCAAAATCACCAAATGAGGTGACAATGTTAGCTATGAAGAAATGACAGGTTTTATAAGTTCAGTGCCAGACTGCAGATCTTGTTTTACTGCCTCACCACTGAGTTCACCAAACCTAACCACGGCATACCTTTAAAGCTTTAAATTGACATTTATTTTAGCAATTAATGACATTGCAGCTGCCACATTGGAATATTTTCTTTTTTTATTACTTTGAAGAAATCCAGTTGTCATGGTGACACATAGTTTCTCAGGGCGAGCTCACGCAGCATTTTTCATGGTGTTATGCTGACCCACTCACTCTGTGTGACACTGACTTACCTGAGAGCCAGCAGAGTGAGTTTCTTGACAAACTGCCAAATCCACACAGACTTTTTCTCTCTATATAGCTGACACCACTGCGCCTCAGGCCAACAGAACCGAAACACAGGAAGTCATTCTGTCCAAATGATGCTCAGTTCTTTAGTCAGGAGCTAAAAAAAAAAGTAACTAGTTCTACATTTTTCCTTAGTGTTAAATATTACTGCCTTCAAGGAGGATAAAAACAAATCTAAACTGTCATTCAAGGGTTCCAGAATGTCTAAGATTGTTTGTGTAGTTGGGGAAATCGTATTTTCATTTGCATACTGCTTTGAACAAAACACATTTTTCTAAAGCAATTATCTGTCTCTCTTTGATTATTACAGTTCTCATAACACAGAGAAACCCATAGATTTATAAAAAGGAGTGGACATGTTTTCATCATAAATAAAGTGTTTTGGAATGGGCCATGTCACCAAACGATTACCGGCATCGGACATGTTGCTGTGAATTTCTATTTTTCATTTACCTGCAGTGTGACTTGTATGAGGATTCCCATCGTAAAGACTCCCACTCTTAGTCAGTAACTTCATTCCTGTTATTTTGGCATTTGGCATTTACCATCTGCTGTAATCGCCTGCTCAAGCCAGTTGATTGATATTCTGTTGGTACTTGTGTGTTGACTATAAACAGTATGCACTGAAATTGTTGGATATGTTATCATGCAATTTGTGCTTTTGCAGAAAATAAAATGTTAAAACAATTCTGGAAAAGGTAATGATTGATAAATGGTCCCCAAAACTATTCCATGCATGAATATCATCTACAAAGGTTGGATGTTTAAAAAATGTGTTCCTTAAGTCACTAAATATAAAGTATTCTCATCATTCTCTGTCTTTTCTTCAATAAGTTTTCAAGGATGAGATCTGATTGCAATTTTGAGGCCATTCGTGCGAAAGTTCAGACAATGGTAGGGATTCAGGTCATTTCGTCATTTAGTCTCCTATCTTGTTAGTAAATGTCAGGCCATCAAGACAAATATTATTTCACAATATATCTGAGAGCGACCTGAAGTGATATTTTCAGTGAGGTTGTCTGTGAGGACAGAGAAAAAGGACAGATCATCAGTATGGAGAAGGATTAGCATTTTGCAGAATGTGATAAGGCTTATCTTTTCTGCCAACTGCAAAAGTCATTGAAAACTGTCTTTCACAGCTGATAAACCAATCAGCTGTGTTCAGCCAAATCACTTCATGGCACAACATGGCACACTATTCCATATTTACTGAACATTTTGGGAGGGTTGGTTTTGTTGCTTATTTATGTGAGGAGGATGTGGAAATCGTCTAGTTTTTAAGTTGATAAAATAACATATTTTCTATAATAATCTCTCAGTGAGATTCTCTATAAGGGGACTATGGGGCACCAAGTGTAACATTTTGTGGTCTGAATAAATTACATGACACAAAATGCAATAAATAATTTTAAATAAATAAATAAGGTTCCATGCACTTTAACATTTTGCATTTTACATTTAATAGAAAGATGAAAAGTGAGTTGCATTTCAACATCAGAAATAAAGTCAGCAGTATATTGTGCATCTTGCATTTCAAAAAAAAAATTTTTTTTAACACAAAACGCTCTAATTTTGAGTGAAATATTACTTTTATTATTTATTGTTGTTGTCTTGTGGAAACAAGTAGCACATTACTCCAGAATTTGTGTTTTACAGCAATATTAGATGTAAAAATTTAAAATAATAATAATATAATAATAATAATTTAGGCTGAGTGATTCCTGTAAATAGGTAAAGATGTTCTCTTTTATATTTCCGTTTGGTTGGTTACTGTAGTTAGTTTGTTGATTCTTAGTGAGCTTGGGCAATAAACAACAGATCATCTGGCTTGAGTTTTTGAATATTGCTTTTGAGCGACTGAACTACTCATGATCAAACAATATTTCACCTTCTCTTGGTCTGTCTTGCTCTCTCTTTTTCTCAATTCTCCACTTCACACTCTCCTACACCTTGGTGACAGAGGACTACATGAGGCTGGTGGTGTGTGTGTGTGTGTGTGTGTGTGTGTACGTGTGTGTGTGTGTGCTGAATAAAGAGATCACACATAATATCCAGTCTCTAAGCTGCTAGAGTCAGACATTTAAACAGAGCCTCTGCCTCTTTTGACTCAACTCATATTGCATGCTGATAAGTGCACTCTTTTCGTACATGCATGTCTTCATGTTTATCAGTTTTATTCATGCATACATTTAAACATAGTCTTTTTCTTCTTTACTGATACATGCAAAATTTATAACATTATTTTAATATAGCCTTTGCATATGTATAGCCATTTAAATAGTCCTTGGTTAAAAATAAAATCTCTTACATGTCTTTAAGAAAGTGTGATGCTCATGCTCATGAATCTTCTCTACTGGCTACTGACAGACAGGCAGTATCTAATATCTTTTTATGTGTAAAGATGAATGAAGTGCTCTGGGCGGAAGAATATCTTATGGTCTTTATTTGTATCCTACAATATATGTGAAATAGATGCCAATATTGATTATTGGAGGATCTTAAAACTGCACCATGGGGAGTTGCTGTCTTATATACATATACATCAGGAAGAATGATGAACTCTGGGCACAAGCAAGCCAGATTTATGTGTATTCACACAACATATATTTATAAGGATGTCAACATTTGATTGAAAGACTGAAAAACTGCACTGTGGAGAGTTACTACTTATTCTCTGTTCTGTTTTTAAATGGCTCTCATGTACTTTCCTTCCTCTTTTTTTCACTTATGAGGTACTTAAGCCATCTCCATGGCCAAAGCCCTTAGCCTGTCGCTTATTAATTCCTTCAACATCCTTCCTGTTGGGCTAAAATTGAGCAATTACATCTTCCCTGTTTTACTGTGCCCTTGTAATCAGCACCTAGTCAAGCAGGAAATATCAAGCCCGGAGGTAGTGATTTAGGAAGAGGACATGACGATGGAGATTATTGCAACACCTTGAGAATTCTTCTATCACTGTTGTAATGCTCATCACCAAGAGACCTTCTGGGATGAGGGTTGTCTTATTAAAATATTGGCACTGGTGAATTTTAGTGTTCAGCGAGCCGTAGTTGAGAGTCCTTTCATTTGTGTAGCCCTTTAAAAGATCACTGCATCGGGACTTTGAGAAGTCTCCCTGGAGATTCAGCTTTGGTGAACTGGCTTCAGGTTCCACATAAGCAATGGATTGGAGAAAAGAAGAGGAAGATGATAGAGAACAGATACCAGCTTTCTGCTAAAGCACTGAACTCTGTATCAGTGCTCAGGTGTGCTCCAGCTGTGCTCTACAGGCATGCATGGAGGTTTTTGTGGTTGTTGTTTTTAAAGAAATTATCAACATTTCTATATAATGCTGGGTCTGTTTTAACACATTATCTGTGTTTTCAGGTATTATCTTCTTCCTTTTCCAAGTAAATAGGTTTAAATTATGAAATGGTGCCGAATGAACTACGGGATCACTGTCTGTGTGCTAAAGAGCACTGCTGCTGTTATTTCTGTTTTAAGCATAGTGTGTTATCTTTTTTATTTAAGCTCATCGTCTGTGTGTGACTGAGACATTCTGTAGCCGGCATGATGCAATGAATAAAAGATGAACTGTTTCTCTCCTTCTCTGTCTCTTTGCTTAAGGTGTTATTGTCTGTTCTCTGTCTGTTCCAGAGAGGATTGTTTGCATAATTACAGCCATCAGACCACCAATCCATCCATACAGTTGAAGTGATCTCTGTGACTTTTACTGTAATAGCCTAATTGGTGCAAATATCATAAGCACCATATTTTTCCCTTGAATAGTTTACATAAAGTAAAGAAATTTCCAAAGGTAGTTATGTTCAGGGGGATGCAGCATAAATGCCTTTAAACAAGAATCACAACTGTAGAAATAATCTGAAATGTGTCTTTTACCACGTTTTGATGCTGGCACAGTCCAATTTCAAAATATTAAAATGAATGGTTGTATAATAATAATAATAATAAATGAATAGATTAACCAATCAATTAATGAGATACCTAAATTAAAATAATATTAATAATAATAACTAGAGGAGAAAAAAATATGGGAACTTCGGTAAAGAAAGAAATGAAGAAAGAAAGAATGTTTTCGTATTGTACATGAAATATGCTTCATAGAAATAATCAAGTCTGCAGGTGCCAATAGATTTATATGCATGTATTCAGAGCATTTCATACTCTTTCTAATCGTGGAATGCCATGCCTTTTGCCTTTGGAGTTACAGTTTGAGACATTTCTGTCATTAGAAATGTATTCACTCATTAATTGTTCATTAATTCTGCCAGCACTGGTCATGATCATTACCAGTTTATGTAAACAGTGTGAAGTAGTTTATTGTGAATATAGTGAATTGGCAGGGAGTCTGTATGCGTCACAAAGTATTTTGGTTTGTGTGGACCAAATGACCAATTCCTCTTCAGGGAAAACAAAATAATACATTTAATAACTTTTATACTCAGAAATATTACATATTTTGCCTCTGTTTCTGTATTGATTAAATGGTGGTTGTTGGATGATCAAACATGTCTTTATAATTTGAAGGAGTGGTTTCTTGCTTGTTTCTGGTTTTTATATTTAAAATGTTTTGTTTTTGTGACTATATTTGCTGGAATGTTTTTGTTTCTTCTTATGTGTTATGTTCTTATGGACTTTGTTTTTTTTTTACCACCAACATTACAGGGACTGCAGGTAAAAATTAACTTAAAGGGGGGGTGAAATGCTCGTTTTCACTCAATATCCTGTTAATCTTGAGTACCTATAGAGTAGTACTGCATCCTACATAACTCCTAAAAGTCTTTAGTTTTATTATATTTATAAGAGAAAGATAGTCTGTACCATTTTTTCCCGGAAAAACACGAGCGGCTGGGGGCGTGACGTGTGGGCGGAGCTAAAGAATCACGAGTGCGAGTAGGCTTTTGCGTTGAGAGAGCGTTTGGAAGTTGTGACATTACCGTGAGGAAAAAAACATCATCCCAAACAAACCATGGCTAACAGTCAGATTCAGCCGTTTATTTATGATCCAGAATCAGATCCAGAGGCTGAAATTTAACAAGAGCAGCATCAGCAACGGCGTCTCTATGTGGTATATATTGAAACTGTATATATTTGCTTAGCGGTTTTGGAAAATGACTAAGTTCCACTTTATGTTTTTTTTTTTTTTTAAGGTGTACATGTGGAAAGTGCAGTTTGATGACAACATTGCATGTTGTTTACTTGATGTGCTTACACGCCGATAGCTAAGTTAACAACACAGAGATATTTGAAGCAGTTTTACTCACCGCCTGCGGTTCCAACACACGATCGTGACCCTTTTTCGTTGGGATTGCATCATCCTTAAGAAATAAACGATGTGCAAACCCGGAGTCAAACTGGGCCTTGTTTGTAAAACAAGCATCTTCGAAATGCAGGGAACAAACAAAAACACTTGCACAACTCCGTTGATGCTCTGTAAAAATAAACTCCATCCACTGGTCCCTTAATGCTGTTTTTTTTTTTTTTTTGGTAATCTGTGCAGGGTTGTCTTGCCCTGGCAACCAAAAACACATTTCTTTTGTGACTTTTCGCGATGCTCTCGCTCTGATCAGTGAATGTCTGTGCTCTCAGTGCTCTGCTATACGGGAGCATGCGCTCTTCCGGGAGAAGTGCCCTTAGGACCCATATAAGGAAATTCTGCTCCATCTAACGTCACACAGAGCCATACTCGAAAAAAACTTTACGAAACTTGTGACAAACCGGAAGAGGTTTTTTTGGAACAAAAATACTCCTTCAAACGTACAACTTAATTTTTGAAACTTTGTCCATGTTTAGCATGGGAATCCAGCTCTTTAACAGTGTAAACAACTCAATATGCATGAAATAGCATTTCACCCTCCCTTTAAAGCTAAATCTGGCACATTTACATTATGCACATGAGTGCTCAAGCTAATAAATGTGCACTGCCCCTTTAAAATAAAGAATAAAAAATAAAGCCACTCACTGCCCACTAATAGACTCTTTGCAGTAACAAATGCTGTTCATTGTCAAGTAGCACTTTTGAATGAAGGCTGAATAGAAAGTAGGACTCAGGACCATGGTCCTGTACTTTATTCTCTGAAACATTTTAAAACACCAGCAATAAGTCTGAATTTCGGATCCAAGTTAACTTGAACAATTGAGTTTTTATTTGCTCATGGAGTTGCTTACACCATGCTTTATTTCTGCAGAGTGCAACTCCACAGACATCCTGTTTTCATCATTCCCCTGCCCAATTGGCTGTGACGGGCCACCACCATGAACCAATCAATACTATCAATACACAGGGCAAGCAGCAGCAATGTGCTTCTGCTTGCCTCCTTTATCTCAATAAACAAGGAAAACTTAGACCGTGAGATCAGGTACACTTATCTATTCAATGCAGGGCCTTAAATGCACGACCATTGGTCTGTGTTAAATGTTTATGTCAGTGGAAATCTTCTTAAATATCACCTTGAAATGTTTCTAATGGTGAAAAATAGTCTTACAGGTGCATGATCTACTGGTGAAAATAAAATGTAACATAAAACATAATACATAATATTTTATTAGAGCATGCAACAAGCTCTCGTGAAGGCAGTGTGTGGATTGGTTTGAAGGTTTATAGGGGTACATCACATTGTATTGTGAGTGTGCCTTTCAGTTACTGTCATACGTCTCTGTCTAGGTTAGTCCATCTGCTTGGAGAAATTAAATTCATTGTCTGTGAATATTTATTTAGTTGTCTAACTCCCAGCTGTGCTTTTACCCTTTTTCTTTCTCGTTCTCATTCTCTGTGTTTTTTTTTTTTTACTCTTTTGCATCAGTTTCCCTTTTTTGTTCACTTCACAGAACAATGAGCAGTCTCTTCAATACTTTGAGACAACTGGATAAAGGTTTCACTTGTATCTTTTGAATTTTGTATTCAAATAATTACATATACATATTGTATATTACAAAAGTATCTGGCAGCGTTAACAAAAAGTAGCAAGATTTGTGCAACCTTATGAAATGAACAGTATTTGGGATCAAAGTATATACTGTATATGATCTATTATCTCTCTCTCTCTCTCTCTCTCTCTCTCTCTCTCTCTCTATATATATATATATATATATATATATATATATATATATATTTCTAAAGTTTAGCACATCTGTGAGTGATAATGTAATGTCATAATTGGAACTTAACATATGGAATGGAATAAATAGATCAAATAAAAAGAAAAATAAAGGAAATGTTTGATTTGTTTTAAGAATATTCAAGTGATTTCCTATTTAAAAAAACAACAACTGAAGACAGTTGTGGGTCAACAATTAGTAGGTATATTGTTACAAATGTAGATACACTGTCCTTGGGCCAGAAAAGAGCAATAAAGGTTGAGCAAGACATTTGAGCAAAATGTGGTTTTATTAACAAAGTTCGGGAGAAGCACGATCAGATAATCATCCAATTTGGTACAGGTGCATCTCGTTTAGCTAATCATCTTATAGCACGCACGCATATATATATCCAGTCTTCCTACCTCCTGTCCCACGACAGTTTTTCGGCATAGACCGTCTGTCAGCATTCGGTTCGCTCTGTCAGCATTCGGTTCGCGCTGTCCGTCTTCTTATCACAGGCCCAATCTTCCTTCCGACGAAGATATCTATCCGCCGAACACCAACAAGCGTCATCGGTCAGCTGCTCTTCTCGCCAAGCCACACGTTGTGGCCAAAAGCTCGTGCAAATCCTTGAGCTCGCCTCACTCGGCAACACGATTTTCTCGCCAGGACCGGGCTCTATTATAATGCTGGATCGCAGCCGTGCTCCAGTTCTCCCCGCAGTAAACCTCTCTCGCTTTTTCAGCCGTGTCGCAGTTCGATGCTGCCTCCACTAGCGACGAAGACCGTGCGTTGTTGTAGTGGCATGTCGTTCGTGAAAGAATCGTTTTTTCGAATGAATCTTCTAGGCGAACGAATCGTTCTCGGTTTACACTCATTCATGAAGAATTTTTCAGAGTTGTCATCCACAATGAGCGAGTTTCATATGAGTCTCAGAGATCGAGAGCTCTCATTCGTGAACGAAAGGACTAAACCGGTATACATGTCGAGTTGATTAAACAGATACATGTCGTTCGTAAATGCAAGGAACTCTTATCAATTTTGTTAAGATGAGAGTAAACCGGGTCAGTTAGCCATTTAGCATGTCAATCTTGCAAAATGTAAAGCGCAGTTATAGGTACTGTGCACATATTGTTTACATATTTAGCATACAAAAGATAAATTCCACGTTTAATCCCCGATTTATGAACGTGAATATATAGATCAATATATGAACCGTCTGACCAAACAATTAAAATGCTAATCATGCAAGAAAACCTCGTGATTTGCTCATCTGAACAATTTAAATAGACGTTATATATAGAATGCGCTTATGAAGACGCCAAAATTTGTTAAACGGCGTTATGACTTAACTCTGTCCGATGACGATGCCACTTTTTAACCACGAAGCAAAGGCTTTTTGCAGAGTTGTCATCCACACCGAAATGTCTAAAGACATTACATTTGCTTTACTGTGCATGTTTAAACCTCACTGAGATGATACAGACATAAGTTTCATGCAATTATTCCGGCAGGATCAATTATTTAGGGACATATTTCACCATTTACTGGCATGATTATTCAGAATTTTTCACGCTACTGCCTCGTGTTTGGCTGCAGAACAACAAGTGTGAGTAAATTTTCTATCGTCTTTTTAGGACTGTTATATGAAAAGCATGCAAAGTAAATGTCTTTAGAAACGGCTTGAATTTGAATTACTGCAATTAACGTTACTGCTATAGACATGTCTATTGGTACAATGGTTTATAAAACTAAACATGCTACATTGTTTCAAAGCCTCTATTTTCACAGTCCATACTACAACAGGAAAACAGCATCCCAAATTTATCTGCTCCGGAGGCTGTTTAAAAGGGCCCGAAGGCCAAAACAAGAGGAAAAGATGCTTTTCCAACAGGACCGTATTAATTCAGACAAGGTTTGAGCAATTGTCAAATCAGCCAACAACTACAGCAGCCAAAGCAAGCATGAAGCTACTTTTACTTGCAACACGGGCCTGCACATCTCAGTATTTCCATCCTGTTACTTCTGCTAGCAGTGCAGGCTACACAGGTTCTTCAAGACATCACACACCCCAGCCCCTTCCCACGACCCACAGCTACAGCAGCTGAAGCAAACGTGAGGCCGCCTCCATTCGTAAACGCGCCCTTAACTCTTCCGCTCCCTCATGCTACTAGCCATTTTTCTGTTCAGTAGCCTCCAGCTCCAGATTTGCCAGAAGGCAGAGGGTACCAAGACCTATTATTGGTCAGGCCGATTATTTTATTTATTTATATATCTATCTCGAACCCTCTTCAGCCAACCCCTCTAACGCCAGCTCATCCCCTTTCACTAAAACTCCTAATCTACCATAGCTAACTTTCCTAACATGCCCTATCTATCTGTAATGGTCAATCCTCACTTCAGCCATCCTTCCGCAGGAGCTTTCTCTGTATCTCCCCACCGCCGCAGCATTGTCCGCTCCCGCAGGAGCCTTCTCTATATCTCCCCACCGCCGCAGTATTGTCCGCTCCTGCAGGAGCCTTTTCTGTTTTTTCCTCACTGCCGCAGCAGTCTCCGCTTCCGCAGGAGCCTCTACCTATATTTCACCACTGCCGCAGCAGTGTCTGCTCCCGCAGGAGCCTCTACCTATATTTCACCACTGCCATAGCAGTGTCTGCTCCCGCAGGAGCCTCTACCTATATTTCACCACTGCCGCAGCAGTGTCTGCTCCCGCAGGAGCCTCTACCTATATTTCACCACTGCCGCAGCAGTGTCTGCTCCCGCAGGAGCCTCTACCTATATTTCACCACTGCCATAGCAGTGTCTGCTCCCGCAGGAGCCCTTTCCATCCTTCCCTACTGCCGCAATTCTCGCTGCCGCAAGAGCCTCAAAAATAAATAAATAAATAAATAAATAAATAAAAATATATATTTTATGTCCATTCTCCAATTCAACCTCATCAGGCTCGCTTTTGTCTAACTCCGGAACGCCCAATCTAAATTCACGATGGACCCTCATTTCATCAACGACTCTGGTTTAAAAAAAAAAAAAAAAAAAAAAAAAAAAAAAAAATTAATCGAGTAACAAAATGTGTTGTTGCTTAATTATACTGATGTGCGCATGCACAGTAAATCTGATGGGTAGGATAAAATGTCAGGACCCCGGACCTTTATTTAGTCGGGTTGACGTACCTTTTCAGTTCTGTGTATGTGATGTGACGCTAGTTTTACTTAAAGTCAAATGCTCATGAACTGACTGTCAGAGCAGTTCTGGAGATGTTGTTCATGTGTTCAAGTCCTCATTTAGTGAGACAGCAGACGCAGAAATTACCGTGAGAGTAATGCGCGCTTCAGTGTGTGTGTGAAAAAGGAAGTCGCGCTCCTGCTCCATTCATTAACAGAGACACACAGAACATGCAGGATTTACATTTAAACACTGTTCTGTCTTAATATTTAGAGATATTAATTCGTGAATCGGATGTAAGTGCAATTACCTATTTTGATTAATTCATTCAAAAAAAAAAAAAAAAAAAAAAAAAAAAAATTCATTGCGAAAGAACCCGACGTGAGATTTAGAATAAATTAAAAGAGGCTTCGAAGCAGAGGAATTTGCCTACATCATTTTTTGTAATCGCGTTACTCGAGGAATCGTTTCAGCCCTAATCTTAAGCAGCTCAAAAGGGGCCTCTCACATAATCCGATGGATGCCCTCGGTTGTTGTTCATCAGACATTTAAAAAAAAAAAAAAATTATATATTCCTCCTTAAATCAGGTTGTGTACTTGAATAATAGAAGCCTCTCAGTTATCGTTTCTTCGGCCAAAGTAAGGGCCCTCCAGCCATCGTTACAATCTCCTTGCCTATTTCAGCATCGGACAGGGCTCTCCCTTCCGGTGCAGCTGGGCAGTGGCTCCCTTCGGTCGCAGTGTGAGCCTTTCATCTGTCATTGAGTTGCGCTGCGCGCTCAGCGGCAGATGGGGGTATCCCTCCCGGTGCAGCAGAGCCACAGGCCCCCTTCGGTCATTGTGACAGCCCTCCATCCGATGCATCAAATTAAGCCGCTTATACAGTCGCAAGGGGGACTCTCCCTTCCGGTGCAGCAGAGCCGCAGCTCCCTTCGGACGCAGCGAGAGTCCCTCCATCAGTCGCGTTTTCTTGCCTACTCCGTATCGGACGGGGCTCCCCTACCGGTGCAGCAGACCCACGGCTCCCTTCGGTCGCAGGGTGAACCCCCCGTCTGAGTTATGTTGCATGCTCAAGGGCGGACCGGGATCTCCCTCCCGGGGGAACACAGCCGCTGGCTCCCTTCGGTCGTAGCAGGAGCCCTCCATCCGATGCATCAAACCGTTCCTCGAATCTTCTTGCCTATTCTGCATCTGATGGGGCTCTCCCTTCTGGTGCAGCAGACCCACGGCTCCCTTCGGTCGCAGGGTGAACCCCCCGTCTGAGTTATGTTGCATGCTCAAGGGCGGATAGGGTTCTCCCTCCCGGGGGAATAGAGCTGCTGGCTCCCTTCGGTCGCAGTGAGAGCCCTCCATCAGACGCATCAAGCCATGCCTCGCATCGCAAGGGGGACTCGCCTTTCCGGTGCAGCAGAGCCGCAGCTCCCTTCGGACGCAGCAAAAGTCCCTCCAACAGTCGTATTCTAGTTAGCGTCAATCAGGGCTCTCCCCTCCGGGGCAGCACTCCTGCTGCAGAGTTGCGAACCCCCCACGGAGGCTGGGAGAACCCTCAGAGGCAAAAAACCGTGCCTCCATAAACCCGCAATGGGGGACTCCCCCTTCCGGTGCAGCAGAGCCGCAGCTCCCTTCGGATGCAGCGGGAGTCCCTCCAACAGTCGCGTCTCTTTGCCTTCTCAGCATCGGACTAGGGCTCCTCTTCCGGTGCAGCAGACCCACAGCTCCCTTCGGTCGCAGTGTGAACCCCCCATCTGAGTTATGTTGCATGCTCCACGATGGCTAGGGATCTCCCTCCCGATGGGGTACAGCCGCTGGCTCCCTTCGGTTGCATTAGGAGCCCTTCATCCGACGCGCCAAACCGCGGCTCGAATCTCATTGCCTATTTAGCATCTGACGGGGCTCTCCCTTCTGGTGCAGCAGACCCACGGCTCCCTTCGGTCGCAGTGTGAACCCCCCGTCCGAGTTATGTTGCATACTCTATGGCGGCCAGGGATCTCCCTCCCGATGGGATACAGTCGCTGGCTCCCTTCAGTCGCAGTGAGAGCCCTCCATCAGATGCAACAAACCGCGCCTCGTACTCAGCCGCAAGAGGGACTCTCCCTTCCGGTGCAGCAGAGCCGCAGCTCCCTTCGGAGGCAGCAAGAGTCTTCTTGATATCTGGCATTGTGCTCCTCCCATAAGCGGCATGGAGGGCTCGCTGGTAAGACGTTGCGAGCCGCAGCTCTCGTCGAACACTGCACGGGCTCTCCAGGTCGCTCTGCATTTTCTTCCCAACACGCATATTTTGGGGGGCTACTAAATTTTATCTCTCTGGCTGCTGTCCTATGGCTTTAAGCTTCTTTTGGGGAGTTATTTGGGTTCGGGCTATGCTCCGGGCCCGGACCCCTCCCCCAGGACAGCACGCCAAAATATGCCTACTATTTGCCTTCAGATTAGATGTAAGGGTGAACTCGTGAAATGTGGTTTTATTAACAAAGTTCGGGAGAAGCACGATCAGATAATCATCCAATTTGGTACAGGTGCATCTCGTTTAGCTAATCATCTTATAGCACGCACGCATATATATATCCAGTCTTCCTACCTCCTGTCCCACGACAGTTTTTCGGCAACCCTCCTCCACCCCAACTCCTCACTTCTAATCTATTTATCCCAAATTGGGATAGGGGAGTTATTTGGGTTCGGGCTATGCTCCGGGCCCGGACCCCTCCCCCAGGACAGCACGCCAAAATATGCCTACTATTTGCCTTCAGATTAGATGTAAGGGTGAACTCGTGAAACATTGTTTGGTGAAAATGACCTGCTATCATTGAATCAAACTGCATGGTGAGGACAAGAGTTCAGCATAAAGGTCACCGGAGAAGGAGACTGTTGAATGATATTGAATAAAGGATAGACATTTAAAACACCCTTTAGGCTACTGACAGCATTTCTCTTGCTCCTTCACATAAAAAGATTTGTATCCATGTGTAAATATGCAGTTTGCACTTCAATATAAAGTATAGTATAGTGTGGTGTGTGTGTGTGCGTGCACATCTGGCTGTCAAGGCCAGACACCTGTAAACAACATCAACACTAGACAAGAGCGTGCTGAGTCTTCTAGATGACTTGTGTGCTTTGTCTTTCACTTTCTCCTTATACCCATTCTCTCTCCCATGATTGAAAGAAAACTTCAGCACCATCTACAGGTGATGAATAATAGACCAAGTTCAAAGACTTTAAGAATAGCTCTTCATTTTGCTTTAAACCAAGGACACAAATGGGTAGGGCTACATATCATCTTTCCATACCCATGTAGACACAGCAGTGCCATAGAAAAACATTTTAGGTTCTCCAAAGTAGTCTTCAAAAAAACAGTTCTTAAAAGAATCTTCTTTTTTTTTCTTAGTGTGAAGAACACTTTAATAATCTGAAGAACCTTTTCTTGTCCACTCTTAATAATAAAGGTTCTTAATTGGCAACACTGAAGGTTCACTGGTTCACTGAGGAACCTTTAGCATCAGTGTAATCTTTTCACTGCAAAAGGTTCATTGAATTATTAAAATAAAATACAAATAAAATAAAATAAAAATCTTAAAAACTGTTCAGTGAAAGATAATTAAAATTAGAAATGTGATTATTTTTGTGCAGCCATAAATGGAAAGGTTCCGTGGATGTTAAAGGTTCTTTAATGGAAGCATCAATGCCAGTAAAGAACTTGTATTGTAAATGCATGTAAGCTGGTTTGTTCCAGTTTGGTGTTCATCTAGCTGGTTGCACAGCATGTCTAATCTTTCTGATAAAACTGGTTAAGGTAGCCTGGGAAGGACACCGGCTTCCAAAACACAGTATAGTGGTTAATTTCATCTCCAGAAGAAAGCATTGATGTTGTTTCTTTTCTGCCTTGTGGTTTATCCTGAGGGTCACATCAGAATATTTATGACTTAGAAAGCCTGTGTGAATAATATTCTGCCTAAAAGATATGGAAAATAAAACTGAGAAGCTGTTAAAAAGCAGTAGTTATTAGTATGTGCTGAATTCTGATAGCTATGTGAATGAGTTATCACCAATTATACTTCTTACAGCTGTATAATGTCATAATGTTCAAAAAAGAAACGGACGACTTGTCAGAAGAATTCTCCGTGACCTGTTTAAATGAAGATGAATGGATGGGGGAGAACGTCCTTAAATGTGATGTTTGCTCGCTTAATGATGGTGTTTGTTCCCGTTGTCTGTGATTGAATGTATTCATTAGGCTTGATGCGCCCACAGACGTCTCTAGCAGCAAAACACAAAGGCCCTTGACCATCTTTGCTGCACGTTAATGGAATCTGAACTACATTAAAGGTCAAGAAACCAAGAACTGCATCAAACTTTATGTAATGGAATCACTTTAGGATCCAGTTTCCTTGCTCAGTGCCCTTTGCTTGTATTCATTAATAATACTATACATGAAAAAATACTACATTAGGGCAGAGAAGTGTTCAATTTAGAACAACATGAAAGATAATGAAACTATCTAAGCAACTGCACCATTGTGTGCCATGGATTAGTTTGATTTACTTTTATTTTTCATTCAGCCAAATGAGCTTACATAATAAGCTATATCTCCCCACTGTTGCTGAGTACAAATATTGCACAAAATACTCTGTTTTTACAAATTAACTAAATTATAAAATGCAAACCACTGCACCTCTGCGACTGTCTGGGAGTAAAAACATAGTTACATAGCTGGATAATAAGTAAACAAATAAATCAAGAAATACTTGATATGTCTCTATATTTATTATTCTTATGTTTTCAGCCATGGAACACTGATGATGATGATGATGATGATGATGATAGTGTTTACCATCACACCACAGTATATTAAAACATAATCATGAGAAGTAAGAATTTTGGTTTGGATGAATTGCCTTGTCAAATCAAGGTCTTCTCAACAAAAGCCACTTTTAAAGAAATCCTATTATGCTCTTTAAAAAGTCTGATTTTGTTTTGGGGGTGTACTAGAAAAGGCTTTCATACTAGGTTGTTCTAAAAACATAATTTTTTCACATATTTAGATTATTACAACACTTCTCTCCCCCATCTGGCATGAACTGCTCAAATAGCTCCTTTATCAAATGAAGGCCCGCCTTCTAAAATACGAAAAGTGCTGTGATTGGTCAGCTGGGCCAGTGTGTGTCGTGATTGGCTCCACTCAGCACCTGGTCAGGAAATGTCACGCCCCTTACCAAAGATGCCTGCTAGCTTCAGTGTAAATATTGCTTAAAAATCTAATAAATTTAAAGCGATATAAACCCGTAGGATTTAATATAACTACTCTAGATTTAGATAACTACTCTAAATTTGTCTGCCTTGAAACACTAGCGTGAAACACTAGCATGTCTCAGACATAGTGATAACACTCAATGCCTTCTCTAGTGCAGCTCAACTAGGTCTCATCCCATTCGTCTGTATTTGTGATATCACAAATCCCGGAAAATATGTTTACATATTTTGAGTCGTTTGTTGTAGTTTTTGAAAAGTGATTTCTTTTTTAATAAAATACCTCCTTCTGAAGTGGACTTTGAGCTTTGTAACTTTGCAGATTTTTTTATGCATAAACTGCAACATTGCAGACTAATAAAGTTGAAAAAGTGAAAAAGCATAATAGCACCCCTTTAAAGGATTTTTCTGTGTGGTGGCTACAGCTGAAATTTGCTTTTGTAATGAAATGTCCAAGGATGTCTTCGGTGAATATAGTATATACACTTTTTTAGAAAACATGTCTCTATTAAAATAAATACAATTTAATCAGATATAGCTTGGTTTTTGATGATCTGCATAAACATCCAAAGGTCTAATTCATACAATTCAGTTCCGTTAAATTCTGATCATGTTTATTTGTCTAGCACCTTTCACAATACAAATCACTGTAAAGAAGCTTAACAGAAAATTTCAATTTCAACATTATATTTGGGAGTAGCTTATCAATGGTGACTATGTCAAGCTGATGTGCATATGGCAGAAATGTACGGTAAAATTCATGCTGTTAGTTAATGACATGTATTCAAACAAATGTTGAACACTATTAACAGCAATATGTTGCGATCAAACTTATAGCAAAATTTGGTAGTTTTGGATGTTGGTTCTTTTGTCATCATCTGAGGTCTTCTGAGGGGTTGGCATCATCTCTTCTAAGGTGTTCAGTCAATTCAGGTCTTTATAAGGGTTGGATCCAGACTGAAGCTTGTGCAATTCCTTACCTCGGGATGCTCATCATGTGGCAGAAACCGAGAAGCAAACAGAGAAAAATTAGCATAGCTGCTGGTCACACCAAGCAAAAAATAATAATGTGTTCAAACCAAAGGAGTTTGATGGAGTGTGATGGATTGTAGCATGGTAAAAAAACAAGTTGGGTATGCAGGAGCTAAATTAATTATATATAATTAAATAACAAAAAAAATATTAAACTGTAACTATACTTCCACTATTCAAGGTCGCTGATTGGTTTGGAAGAATAAGCCACCAATTTATCTTTTATATTTTTGCTGCATATGCTACAGAACAACAGCAGTTGTGCCAAGTGGTGGGATATTTTCTGTTCATTGCCAGTTCATTCAATAAAGACAGTTAACAATCTAGATTCTGAGTACTAAGTTATTAACCCAACAATAGCGCGGTCAGTTCATTTTTTTTGCAGTGGGCCGCCAAACATATGTGTTTGTTTGTGTGGGCCACGAGTTGAAAAGGTTGGGAACCACTGATTTAGGGCATTAAGAGTAGTAATATTTTGTAATTGATATGGAACTAAAAGGTAACGATTGTAGAGATTTGTAAAATGGGGTAATATGATCATATTTTCTTGACCTGACCTTGACGTTGCCGCTGCATTTTGGACTACCTGTAGCTTGTTTATTGAAGATGCAGGACAATCACCTAGCAGTGCATTACAATAGTCCAGTCTTGAGATCATGAATGCATGAACTAGCTTTTCTGCATCAGAAACAGTCAACATTTTGTAGCTTGGCAATGTTTCTAAGATGGAAGAATGCTGTTTTTGTAACATGTGAAATATGACATGACATAATATATGTTTATTATATTATTACAAAGGGGTAACGTATATTTAAAGTAGCAGAGGGCATTAGACAGATCCTTGCCGCACTCCATATTTTACTGCCGTTAATTGTGATTATTCCCTGTTTAAATAAAAAAGTGATAATGGTGGGACAGGTATTAAAGCCCGCCCTTGAATACCCGTATAGTTTTGTAATCGATCTATGTGTATGTCATGATCTATGGTGTCGAATGCAGCACTAAGATCAAGTAAACTAGTAAAGAGATGCAGCCTTGGTCTGATGCAAGAAGCAAGAAGCAAGTCATTTATACTTTCAACAAGTGCAGTGTCTGTGCTATGGTGGGGCCTGAAACCTGACTGAAAAACTTCATAGAGATCTTCTTCTTTTTTTTTTCAATGAAAGAGCACAATTGAGCAGACACAACTTTTTCTAAGATTATAGAAATAAAATTTGCCAGTTCACTTGGATCTATTTGTGGTTTCCTAATAAGACGCTTAATAACTGCCAGTTTGAAGGGTTTTGGGACATGACCTACAGATAAAAATTGAGTTAATAATATTGAGAAGTGGTTCTTCTGCTACAGGTAACAACTACTTCAGTAATTTAGTGTGTACAAGATATAATACGCATTTTATTGGTTTAGATGCAGTGATGGGATTATTTCGAACATCCTGTCCTATAGTTGTGAAGGATTGCAATATTTCTTTGGGTGCAATAAATGCATAAAGTCATTAATACTAAACTGTGAGGGAATATTTAGTTTGGCTGATGTCTAATTATTTGTTAATCTAGCCACTGTGCTAAAATAAAACATTGGATTGTTTTGTTTATTTTCAATGAATTTGCAGACATGCTCAGCCCTAGCAACTTTTAGAGCCTGTCTATAGCTATTTTAGTCTCGTTTTAAAGTGGGTAGACAACAGGCGGCTTTATTGATTGTGTTAACATATGAAGTGCTTTTACTGACGCAGCTTGTGAACCTTTTATAAGGAAATTTTTGTATGCTCCTCGGAAAGGTCTTTTGAGTAGAATCAAAGGTCAATGACTAAACTCGTGACAGTAAGCAAAGATGGTACAACCTTGTTCACTTAACTGCCTTTTCATACTGTACCCAAAGCATTACAAAATCCACTTCATGTATTTTCAGTGATTTTATAAACAAGTGAATGTCCTTAACATATCTTGAAGTAGGCTACATTTTTAATCACTTTTTTTGCATGAGTAAGTGTTTTTTAAGTGGTTAATATCCTTGGACATTACTTATCATGTCTAAATCAAATATTACAAGCAAAACATATTATTATATAAACCAAATATAATGAATTTTGCGTACTGTATTTATCTAATTTAATTACCTCTGATGTTTTCTGTATCATATATGTTCAAATTGTGTATGTGTGTGTGTGTGTGTGTGAGCTTGTTTATGTGGTTAACGAGGACACAAATTTGTATAATGACATAGGTCTGACACAGGTATTACAATGAGGAGGTGGTTTATGAGGACATTTTTAGTGTCCCCGTAATTCAAAACGCTTATAAATCATACAGAATTTGTTATTTTGAAAATCCAAAGGTGAGGGTTAGGTTTAGGTGTAGGGTTGGGGTAGGGCAATAGAAAATACAGTTTGTACAGAATAAAACCCATTACGCCTATGGAGAGTCCCCATAAACCACATATACCAACATGTGTGTGTGTGTGTGTGTGTGTGTAAGCGAGCATTTGCAACGTCAACATAGAACAGGATAGACTGTAAAAGAGAGAGGAGTCAATCAATATGAATTTGTATACAAAAGGTTCCTCAGAGAGCTGGTGTTATAAAGGTGATGACAGATATTACAGGATTTTATGTCAATTTGGTTATATAATGTAATGTTTTCTAATGTAATACGGATAACAAGAATGACAGATTAGGACTGATGCAAGTATGTTGCATAAGCACAGAGTTTAGAAAAACTGAAAAAGTCCCAAGCTCTCTTCCACTTGAAGTTACTGTTCCACAAATATATAACAACCAGCGTTTCATAAATGTATCCAATTATTTATCATCAAAGCAAATGGGTTAACCAAGCAATTAGGATTTAATAGGCTAGTGTTCTTTTGTTGCTACTGTAAGATATAAAGATGCTTGATTAAATACTCTTTAGCCTATACTGGGTTTCATTTTTTAGGTTTAATGATACAATAGAGATAGCGCTGGTGGCACAATTTGGCACAAACATATAAACCTAGTATCCTGATAATTCATGCATTTTATGGCTTTTATGAGGAATCTCCTCTGGTCTCATCTTGTTTGCTATATCAATCATTGTATTATCTTCAATATTAGAAAGCAGTTAGTACTACTAGCTTTCTAATTTGGAAATTTGTCAAATACAAGTTTCAGTATAGGTAGCAGGCTTGAGCAAGCCAGATTGCAAGTGTTCACACCTCTAGTAACCCTGTTATAACTGACATTTATATTGGGTTTTAGTTTAGTTTAGTGTAGCTTCCCAGGCATTGGATTTTATTTGTTTTATTTAAAATCTAACAGACGGATGAACACTCAAGGATTAAAAATTAATATTAGACTTTTGGGATGTCTGAGATAGTGATTTAATCACATTTAAAATCTAATCTTGTAGGCAGTTTTAATAAGCATAAGTAAATGGCATCAAGTGGACATCCCTTCATTCCCAGTGCGTGGATCGATCTCATTTGCTCAAAGCCTCTTTACGCGTTGTTACTAGGTAACGAGCAAGCAGCACTGTGTGGGATTTGTAGTCTTTATACGTCGAGTCACTCGCTCCAAAGCGCAAATGTCCAAGAAATTTAAAACTACAAGACCCATGACGCAATGCGCAGCTGGACGTTCAATCATGTGATTCTCGAAGCTCTTCCTGAATAGCGCTGCAGATGCTCTCTAGAAAACATTGCATACTTCCATACCTTATTAACTAATTCGCTTCTTGTGTGTCAGAATGAAAATGCAGGTCATAATTTTGATTTCTTTGTTTGTTATCGGAGCAATAGCGGGGAAGTACTCAAAAGAAATGAATGAACAGGCATCTGATAAAAACAACAATCAGGTGGAATTCAGGATTGCCAAACTAAACCAGGTTTGGGAAAAGGCGATAAGAGTAAGTCATTTGACATATTAAAAATATACAATACTTAACTTTGGCCTTTTCTGATTGTCCTTCTTTTATCTTTGTGTTTAAATCTTTCCCTATATTATTTAATGACTGCTCAGATTATAATTGAATGTTCCTCACTGTAACTGTTCATCACCACCTCTTGCTTCAGATGCAGCTTGCACCGGTGCGGCTCTCAGAACTGCACAGTGACTTGAAGATCCAGGAGAAAGATGAACTTCAGTGGAAAAACTGAAAGCAGAAGGGTTGGATGAGGATGGAGAAAGAGAAGCCAAGCTCAGACGCAATTTTAATAGTAGGATTTGACCATTTTTTTCATGGATTATGGCATTAAGACCTCAAAACTTGACAAAAAAAAATGTATATCTTTGGTGATTCATTTCCTATTGCTACTGGAAGTTGGGGTGGGATATATTGAATAGAAAATTTTATTGTTTTTATGATATATAGCAAACTGGTAACTAAAATGACTATAATTTAAATATAATAAATACATTTCTTTGCACAGTTATTCTAGCAAAGTATGGAATGGATGGGAAAAAAGACACCCGGGCATTGGACAGCAACAGACTTAAAGATCATGATGTTAAAGATGGAGATACATTTGATGACCCGAGGCTGGACAAGCTGTGGAACAAGGTAACTGATGGGGCAGAACATCTCCTGGAGTGTGAATGTGTTACTCATTTTAGGCTTACTGACTTGTTCACTTATTACTGACTTTGCTTAAACGTTCTCTTCAACCTTTGATCCTCAGGCCAAGACTTCTGGCAAGTTCTCTGACGAGGAGCTCCAGACCTTGCAGAGAGAATTCCATCACCACAAAGACAAACTCAATGAGTATAACATTGTCATGGACACTGTCACCCGGACCGAAGGTTAGACTTTGGACGTGTTTTTAGTGCCAAGATTTCATAACATAGGATCTCTAATAGCATTTGTAACACTTTATTTTAAAGACCAATTCTCACTTTTAACTAGCTGCTTATTAGCATGCATATTGCTAGCATATTGACTGCTAATTAGTACTTCATAAAGCACATATTAATGCCTTATTCTGCATGACCATATTTTAGATCCCTTACGCCATACCTAAACTTAACAAATATCTTATTAATAAGCAGCAAATTAAGAGTTTATTAATGGAAAACTGTTAATTAATAGTAAATAGGTGTTCCCTATTCTAAAGTTTTATCAATCAGATCTAGGAATATACAAAATCCTTCAGGTTGATTGTATGCTGTAGTGGGACGTATCATTGGAGCTAGCAAGTCACAACTTTTTCCCGAAACCATAGTCATTTTTCAGTCTCACTTCAGTTGTTTTCAGGATTCCTTTACACATTTATGCACGTGTGTGTGTTCATATATATAGTGTGTGTGTATATATATATATATATATATATATATATATATGTGTGTGTGTGTGTGTGTGTGTGTGTGTGTGTGTTTGAATGTGTATTATTATCTATTGTAATACTGGAACTTGTGACCATAGTCGGCTAAATATGCTTTTTGGAAATGCACCCCAGTAGTTTAATAATGGCACTGTTTAAACTGTAACCTCCTGTGCAGATTCTCAGTCTTTCAGAACCTGGTCAGTAAATGTCTCTTGCACTTCTTTCCATAAGAGATCCATAAGAACGTAATCAGTCCTCTGGAGGGTGACACGAAGGAACATGTTCTCCATCAGAAACATTCAGATCTGAAGCAGAGAATGAGGGACCTTAACCAGGGCTTTGAACGACTCCGCAAGATCACCCATGAGGGTTACAGTGCTGACAGTGGTGGGGACCCTTGCTAAGGTTGAATCCGTGTTTAATAATTGAATTGCCTCATGGCTTTCTAATGCTCTCTATCGCTCATATCTTTGTCTGTTGCAGAATTTAAGGAGCCAAGAGTCATAGAACTTTGGGAGATGGCAAAAAGATCTAATCTGACTGAAGTCGAACTTGACTCTCTTAAAGTAAGCTTTACTTGTGTCAGAGCATTCAGATCATTACTGCACAGCTACCGCTAAATATTGCATTTGAGTTTAGTTTTAATATGCACTGCCTTTTTTCCAAAATATTTGATGCTATTTGCTTATCTGCAGTCTTGTGTTTTCCCCTCTTCTCTCATTTAGGAGGAACTTAGACACTTTGAAACAAAGGTTGAGAAGCACCAGCACTATCAGGAGCAGCTGGAACTGTCTCATCAGAAACTGAAGCATGTGGAGGCTTTGGGAGACAAAGAACACATAACGAGAAACAAAGAGAAATACAATGCTCTTGCTGAGAAAGCACGAGAAATGGGATACAAGGTAGAGCTGGGATGGTTGTACTTTATGGACTTTTTCAGGCATATCATAAACATATAATTTCTTTTAGCATAGTCTTTAAGAACAATGTAAGGGTTATGGAGTGCGAGTCTGTAATAATGCTGTCACACTTTTTGTGTTGTTTTTTTAGATGAAGAAACACTTGCAGGACTTGACGAATAAGATTTCCCAAAATGGACTGCAACACAATGAACTCTGAATACCATTTTTTATTTTTTTTTACCATAACAGGACAACTGTTAGCTATAATCATTCAGAGGTCACATATGCTGTATTCTAAAATGTTATCCAACACAGATGGCCCAGGCTTATAAAGGTACATTGTACATGAATTGAACATTGTCATTAGGAAGCTATAGGCTATGGGGTAAATTATTTTGAAATGGTACTGAGTAGTGATGAGTTGTCATGAACAATGGTACCAACCCTGAACAGGCGTGATTTAATATTTTGATAACATGACAGATTCAGGAAAAAGATGTGCTTCAGAGGAACGGATTGAAAAGTCTAAAATGTAATGGAGAAAGAAAAAAAAAAGAAAAAAGAAAGCCAAGCTCAAGCACTTAATTAGCTGGATTTGGCAAGGTAGACCTTGAGTCAACCATTATATTGACTGAATCTCTAAACAGCATTGAATATAAAGTCCATTACCATGATTGACAGTGTTGTCCCGAGGTAGACTTGAATCAGCAACCTCAGTTTAAACAATTCCAACATTTAGATGTTTGTCACAAACAACTCTAATATTAACTACGCACTCATTCTTAAATCTTTGACCCTGTTACTCATAACCAGTTTGTGATTTAATCTTCATATTGATAAAAATCCAGCATTGTAATGATTTATCAGGAATGTGAAAATAAATAATAGGATCGCTTTTGTACACATTTTACACATTTGATAAAAAAGCAAACTGGCCAAAACTTTTTTTACATGATGTAAAATGGTAGCTTTGCTGAGCTGCCATAGAGTGATAAATGGTTGTATGAAGCATTTAAAGGATGAGCAGCACTAGTCACTGATGTATCATTTTTATTAATACTGCTGTAGTGAATATATACATTTTCTGAAAATATTTGAACAAAAAGTATGATTCTTATTAAATATTTAAATGTTTAAATGTACAGAACAAAATTGGTCACAAAAGAAAGTATATATTTACAGTCACCAGTCAAAGTTGATGCATCTAGGGTATGCTTTCATATTTATATCCTTTCTCATTTTAATCATGGAAAATAATACAGTCATCCACAAATTTGTACATAGATTACAATGCAGAAATACAATTAGCATATACTGGAAAGCAATTCTCACCTGAAGGCCAATGTATAACCAAATATTTGAAGGCCCTCCTATATTTTTCAGTTTATATCTTGGTTGTATGTGTGCTTTTCCCATTCCTCATTTTATAGTTTAGATTAGAGTTTTTTTTTTTTTACATTAATATTATTTTTAACATTAATATTGAAAGTTTTATAAATGTTAATTTCAATATATTTGACTCATGCTGAGGCCCCCTAGTGGGCCCTGGACCCCAGGTTGAGAACCGCTGAGACACCTGCCAAATATAATTTTACTTTGCATTTTTTTCAGCATAAATCGAGAAAAACAAACATTGAACTGAAAAATGCATATGAATTTAATAATTTCTTAATATTTGGTATCTTCTTTGTTGATTCAAAAAGGACAAATTTCATGGAATTGCATGAACTTGTATGAAAGTTTGTGTAAAACCTGATCATCCACATTTTGTACTTCAGTGGACGCAAGGAAATTAAAAAATTATGGAAAAATTCTGCTCATGATTCAAAAAAGTGACCTAAAAATATGACAGCATCTCAAAATATTTTATATTAAATATATACATTTTTCTTTAAAAAAAAAAAAAATAAAATGTAAGAACTAGGTTTAAAAGATTTTTTTTCAATGTTGTCTCAGACGTTTTGTCTCCATGTTATATGTTCAGGTGAGTGTTCCTCTCCTCTTGTGTTGTGGGTTCTGTAGTCTCTCCTCTCGGCCCTGTACATGCTGGGCTCCCACCCTCTGTGCGGTCTCCTTCGCAGTGATGTCAATGTGGGCATATTTAGTACAGGAACCGACCGCTGTTTACAAATAATAATAAACATATATTAATATTAACAAATTATTTTTTCAAATGTGCAAGTTCCGTTCATTTGCCACAGGGTCCTTCTCTTAAGGATGGCCTTGTATTTATGTCAATGAACAAATCAGTGCAAGTCCTTGCACATAAAACATGGTCCGGTCAAAGTGTCTGAATAATTTTTGGTCCCAAATTTTTTTATCAATTTTACTGGTAGTCCCATGTATGAAGAATTTTTGGGTATAATCCTGCACCCACTAGTAAAAAAAAAATATCAAAAATTATATCTGGTGTCTGAATATGAGAAGAACACAGTGTACCTCTGCCAGTGTGACTTGACTCTGGAAGGTCCTGCAGATCCAGTTCCATGTAGTGCAGCTGGCCTTTAGACAAAGGACTGATGGGGATATTTATGTAGTTAACAGAATCACCTTGAAGTTTGTCAATGACGGTCAGTCCAGTCTCTCCTGCAAGACCATAACACAAACCCAATTTATGCGCAGTTACCAATGAAACCGAGTGAATGAAATGCAGCCATCAGATGGTGATATACTGTATAAGTAGGGGCATATCTATTACCGTAATCTCCAGCTCTGAACTGTGGCCACCTGGATGCATCAGTCATGTATGCCCTCTGCACATATTTGCCTTTTGGTTCAGCTGAGCAGGATAAACAAAAAAATTAATGAAGAGCTTCATATACGCTCCAAATCATTAAATTCTTAATCAGCAGAAAAACAATTGGACTTGGCATATTGCACACACAAGCATAAGATATCCAGTGACAAAGCATCACAATTTCTCCTCATGGTTACTATGTTTAGCTAGAACGTGACAATGCTGAGACTAGAATCACTTTATCAGTCGATACAGACACAGAGATCTGGTTGAAAGCTTTATGTACTCAGGGATGAGAGAGGCATGAAATGACATCCATGTATTGTTACCTGACTGAAGGACAGTGTCCTCGGAGGCCTTTAACGTCATTATAATTTTAAAACCAGATAAATGTATAATGCTCACCATTAGTTTGCTCTTCAGAACTGCTTCTCGTCTCACACCTGCTCCTCTGCTCCACCTACAACAAACACGAAAGAAATGTGGAAATCCCAAAGCAGCAGCAAACTTGTTTAATGCAGTATTTATTTTCTTTAATTGGCAAAGCCAGCCATTTCTGCTGCTTCTGTACATGACACAAATATTTCAAAGTCACTGTTGAACCAAAAATTTGTGGAAATATATAAGAAATATTTTTCTCCAGCATATTTCTCACCACTTCAGCTGTTGCTGTTTTTACTTCTTTAAATTACATTTTACAGCTAGCATTGACTGACTACACCAACACCCAACACAAGCCTGTGCAAAATATTGATTGCCCTGAATAGGAAAACGGTAGGATTTTTTGTTTGCCGTTTGGTCAAAGCAGGCTGTTTTTGTAGCTCAACCCGGAGCATGTGGTGAGATGACAAACACATTTAAATTCATTCTGCAAACTGGTTGTGCCTCCCTACTGATGCATCAACGTGATGGCTGAGCATGATCCAGAGACACAGACGGCTGGAACAGTCTTTGGATTTGTGCTGGAACGCTGGATTCGCTGATTAGAGGAGTGCATAACGAAACAAAGAAAAGAAACGGAAAACTGCTCATTCAACACTGCCCTGGGCTGAGTTTCCCAAAAGCTTCGTAAGCCTAAGAAGTTCGTAAAAACGATTGTATGACTGATCTTAATATTACTGTCTGTTTCCCAAAAGCATCGTAACTTAAGTAGCACTTGAAAATCATCGTAGATCTATGAGTGCTCTGGAGTAATCATTAAGCCCTAATTCCATCGTAATAAGACAGATTTATCTGATCATCTGAAGGACAATCGACAGATTACACCTTTAACTTGATTCAAGTGCAATGTGATTATAATATAAGGATTTGATTGTGATTTATTGTACACTTTATAACTTGTTTTATTTATTTTATTTTTTATTAATTTATAAATGAATTTATTAAAAAGGGCAGGGGAAATTGTAAATACACATTTAAATTAAATGACTGAAAAAAAATAATAGAAGTAATGTAGAAAATGTTTCAAAGACTGGGGGGTAAATATGTCAATGACTTGCTGAAGTGCATGAAAACCAGCTATGTATTGGACATGGAAATAACGTCTCACTGTCTCTCTCTATACTGTATATAAATTAATTAATTTAAATAAATGTATGCATTTAGCAGACGCTTTTATTCAAAGCGACTTACAGTGCATTCAGGCTAACATATATTACCTATATAAGTATATAAAGTATATTATATATTATTATGTAAAGTATATATAATATAATATGGTATTATAATTATTATATCCAAGTTGTCTGTCTGGAATGCAGCATTAGGATAACATCAATAAACAATCGTGTACTACATGGGCCATTATGAGCCATTCTATAAGGTGACATTTCAGCACTTGACAAACGGATAGCGACTCCTAAGTAGCACTTAAAGCACAGCTACGTCCGATTGCTTTACGTGCATTGTTGGGAAACGCATGTGAAACAATAACCAATGGTCATAAAATTACTCTTAAGCGCTAAGATCAATCATTATCAGGAAACCTGGCCCTGATCTGTTGCAAAAGTCTCATTTTGTTGGTGAAGTTTAGGTGTTCAAGAATAAATGGACAAAAGAAAAGCCACTGTATTTTGGAAAAGGTGTGTTTACGCAGTCCTTTAAGAGGTGACATTAATGCAATCCTATAATTGTCTTTACATACTGAACAACTCTACATAACTAACAAAAATGTGGAAACGCTTGTGATCAAATGTCTGGTCAAATTTCTATTTCAAATAATCGCTGCTCTTTTGAACTTTCTATTCATCAAAGAATCTTGAAAAAATAAATCTATTTCACAATAATCCACAAAAATATAAAGTACAGGCTATGGGGTAAATTATTTTGAAATGGTACTGAGTAGTGATGAGTTGTCATGATAAGATAATAATAATAAGAAATAATAATAAGAAATGTGTTTTGAGCACAAAATCAGCATATTACAATGATTTCTGAAGGCTCATGTGACTGAAGACTGGAGTGATGATGCTGAAAATATTATATAATATTCCATATTTTGCACTATATGTTTTTTCTAAGTCACACACACACACAAAAGAAAAAAACACTTCTTCCTGAAACTGAACTACACTGGACTATTTACTGCAGTTGATTCTGTGGGGGTCTTTCAGCAGCTCTGAATAAGTAATACAAGAAACTCAGAAAAAAAAAAACATTTTAATATAGTGTTTCATCCGAATCAGGTGAAAAATGTAAAATAGATCAGACGCAAAGAACAACAACAACAAAAAAACAATGAAAAACAAATCTTGTTACCTTTCCTCCCCCACAGTCGGGACATATGGTGGGATGCAACTGTGGTATGGTGGAACCTTCAGTGGGTGCTGTTCCTTCACCACACCACAGTTGCTCCTTCACAGTTTGTTTGGGGTTATCATCTGCAGGGATGCCATCTGGTCCCAAGGCTCCACATTCAGGCCTCTGTCCATGGCTTGTGGCAGTCCAAAACTGTTCCTGATTGGATGATTGGCGTTGTAGGAGCTTGCGAGGGATGTCATAATGCTGCAGAGGTGGGTTTCGTACCTGGTACATGGTGGCCTGCATTTGAGCAGCCTCTCTGAGTGGACACACACACAGTTTGTGCACAGGAATTAGTGGGATTGTTGGTACTGGAGTGTTGATAAGGGAGTTAGAGTTTGAATTGGAGTTTTGAGGAAGGCTTGTTAAGGATCCAAACTCATCAGTCTCTCCATGCCCAATATCCATACTACCAGTGTAGGAGGAGAAGTTTCCAGAATACGAAGAGTGGCTTCCAGTGGCAATACCGCTGTCTGTTGAGCTCTGGCGTCCCACCTCTTGAAGGCCTCTAGGGTGAGGATACTTGGATGGTGGACGAAGCCCTCCCATCATCACTCCATATAGACGGTCATCACTGGACGTGCTGACAGAACAGGCTGTACTCTCAGATATCGCAACCCCTAACAGGGATGATGATAATGACGGTTCGACAGGGGTGGGGTGTCTGACCGGCTCAGGCCATATCGCCAGGCGGCTTCCCAAGCTGTTCTCAGATAGGCTGGTCTCAGAGGAGCTGGAGATGCTCCAATCATCTCCTGTCAAGGAGTAACCATAACTGAAGGTGGAGGCTGACCAATTGTGAAAAAGAGAGGATGGGATTACCAAATGTTAGAGCTATACATCCATTTAAAACAGGAGTTAGATAAAAAAAACTGTTACATTTTGAGTTATATGAAAATGTTAAATTATTTTTTGGTGGAACACAAAGGAGAATTTTTTAAGTCTTTGCACCACATTTCTGTGCATTAAGTCTTTTAAAGTGGACATAACAAACACAATTTCTGCCAACCTTGTGTTAGTCTTGCGTACCTATAGAGTAGTATTGCATATCGGTAGCACTTTATTTTACAGTCCTGTTCCTCATGTACATACTATGTACTTATTATTGTAATTACAATAACTATGTAATAACTAGGTACTAACCCTGAACCTACCCCTAAACCTAACCCTACCCCATGTAGTTACCTTGTATTACCAGAACTTTCTTAGATAAATACACTGCAAGTACACTATAAGTACATCTAAGTACATGTACTGTAAAATAAAGTGCAACCTTCATATCTCTGAAGAGTCTTTAGTTTAATCAGATTTATAAAAGACAGATACAGCTCGTGTATGGCATCAAAGTACTGTGAGAGCTATAGAGAAAAGACCGCTCCGCAATGCCTTCGAATAACTCTTGCGGTACTTTAATGTCGAACACTGATCGATCTGCAGAGTGCCACTTCAAGACGAACAAACCTTTTTTTGCGATGATCTACAAAGCTGTGACATCGACAAAAAACAGGAACAAAAACTTTGACTTATATTTTTTTTTCTTTGGTGACACTGTTGATTTTGTGGTCTAAAAAGTCCTGTTCAGCGCTGCCGACAACTTCCGTAATCCGAATAAAGCATGTTGTTAGGCTGCCCTTGCTCTGGTTGATGTGTGTGCAAGTACTCTTCCGGGAGAAGTGCCAATACAAGGAATTCCATCCTTTAAGATGTCTTATATGGCCATACTCGTGAAAAAAAAAACTTTCCAAAACTTATTCCAACCCAGAAGGTGTTACGGATTACTCGGGAGGCTGAGGAGTAATAGAAAGATTGGTTTATTTAGGACACAAGCAGAGGAGCAGGTAGTGTTGGGTAGAGTGAGGAATGGATCCGTGATAGCTGGGTGAAGACGTCAGAGGAGGGAGGTGAACCACACACACTGGAGACTTTGATCTTCGGAGAATCGCTGGAGAGAGGTAAGTAGAGGAAGAGTTAGTCCTTAAGAGTTAGCATACAGGTAAGACCTTGTCGTGAATGAAACCGGACACTGACACTGAGTGTGTGTGTGGTATTTATGGTGCAGATGTGATTGGATAATGATGAGGGTCAGGTGGATGTGCTCAGTACTCAAGTGAGGGCGTGCGTTGTGAATGAGTGTAGGTGGAACCTGGCATGTTTGTAACAGTACCCCCCTCTCCACGGCCTCTTCCCCTGGGAGCTGGTCGGTCAGGATGATTGGAGTGGAAGGTGTCGAGTAAGTTAGGATCCAAGATGTCATTGCGTGGGACCCATGAACGTTCCTCTGGACCATATCCATCCCAGTCAACTAGATATTCAAGTTGTCCACCACGCCGCCGGGAGTCCAGGATGTCACTAACTTCATAGGCCGCCCCGTCTTCTAGGAGGAGTGGAGGGGGGCTTCGGTTTCTCCAGGTTCTGTTGAAGGAGAGACAGAGGGATGGTGAGGTTTTAGGAGAGACACATGGAAAGTGGGGTGAATCCGGTACTCAGGGAGTAATTGGAGTTTATAAGTAACCGCACTGATCTGCTGGAGGATGGGTGAATGGGCCAATGAATCTGAGACTTAGCTTGCGGCAGGGCAGGTGCAGGCGGATGTCCCGGGTGGACAGCCAGATCTTCTGACCAGGTTGGTACATTGGGGCCTCAGATCGGCAAAGGTCGGCTGTCGTTCTGCATCTGCGTAAGGCCCGCTGGAGTTGGTGGTGTGCCGCGTCCCAGACCCCCTCGCTCTCCCGGTGACATCCGAGGGTTCACCTGACCAGGGGAATAGAGGAGGTTGGTACTCGGCCCACCCAAGGAACTGGTTCCAGGAGTTCTGGTGGCCGTGACAGAAGGTACGGAGGAAGCGTCCAATCTCCTGGACCTTCCTCTCCATCTGCCCATTCGACTGGGGATAGTATCCGGAGGACAGGCTGATGGCCACACCTAGGAGTGAGTGGAAAGCCTTCCATACGGAGATGAACTGAGGACCTCGGTCCGAGACGATATCCTCTGGGATGCCAAAATACCTGAAGATATAGTTAAATAACAACTCGGCCATTTCCATGGCCGTGGGAAGACCCTTCAGGTGGAGAAGAGGACATGATTTAGAAAATCTATCCACTATGACAAGAATGCAAGTATTATTATCTGAAGGAGGAAGATTGGTAATGAAATCTACCCCTAGGTGTGACCACGGGCGATTGGGAATGGGCAGAGGATGGAGCTTGCCTGATGGAAGATGGTGAGGGCTCTTGGATATGGTGCAGTTTGTGCATCCTTTCACGTACCTCCTGACATCCGAGGCCATGTTGGGCCACCAGAAGCGTTCTTTAAGCAACGAGAGGGTTTCATTGACCCCTGGGTGACCAGTTCCAAGAGATGTGTGAGCGGAGTGAATGAGTGGAGTGCGCCGTGTCCTGGGAATATACTGATGTCCCGGTGGGTAACCCGGCGGGGTGTTCGTAGTAGGATCGGTAGGAGGAAGTGTCTCAGCGGACCAGGTAATAGGGGAGACGATGACCTTTTCAGGGAGAATGGTTTCGGGTTCTTCGAGATTCTCTTCGGGGGCAACACCGGGACAGGGCGTCAGCCTTTACGTTTTTCACCCCTGGGCGATATGAGATGGTAAAGTGGAAGCGGGTGAAGAATAACGCCCAGCAGGGTTGTCTTGGGTTTAACCTTTTGGCCACTTGAAGATACTCCAGGTTTTTGTGATCCGTGAGAACCAGAAAGGGGTGTTTGGCTCCCTCCAGCCAATGCCGCCATTCTTCCAAGGCCAACTTAATGGCCAACAGCTCCCGGTTGGCGATTTCATAGTTGACCTCCGCCGGGTCGAGCTTCCGGGAGAAGAAGGCGCATGGGTGGAGGTGACTGAAATTCTCCTGCTGCTGAGATAGGACCACTCCCACTCCGGTAGTTGAGGTCTTGACTTCCACGACAAAGGGTCGGTCGGGGTCGGAATGTACCAGGAGTGGGGTGGTTGTAAAGGCCTCTTTGAGGGTATGGAAGGCCTCTGTGGCGGCAGAAGTCCAGGAGAGAGATTTGGGTTTGTTACGGAGGAGACTGGTGAGAGAGCTAGTGATGGTACTGAAGTTTTGAATGAACCATCTATAGAAGTTGGCAAAGCCAAGGAATCATTGTAGTTCTTTGATGGTGGTAGGAGTGGGCCAATCTCTGACGGCATTCACCTTCCCCTCGTACATCCGGATGCCACTGCTGCTGATGTTGTCTCCAAGGAACTGCACTGTGGGCTGATGGAAAGAGCACTTCTCGGCCTTGAGGTAGAGTTAAAAGGCCCTCAGGCATAGCAGGACCTCTGCAACGTGGCGTTGATGTTCTGCCAGGCTCCAGGAGTATATGAGGATATCGTCTATGTAGACCTGGAAAACGGAGGGGGCGTTAACAGGTCCATACGGCATCACGCAGTATTCATAGTGGTCAGCAGGGGTTATGAAGGCAGTTTTCCACTCATCCCCCTCTCGTATCCGGATGAGGTTATAGGCGCTGCGGAGATCCAACTTGGTGAATACAGTGGCACCACGGAGATGTTCCAAGTCAGCTGGGACGAGGGGAAGTGGGTACCTGAACTTGCCAGTGATGTTGTTGAGAGCCCGATAGTTGATACATGGTCTTAAACCTCCGTCCTTCTTCTCCACAAAGAAGAAACTCGAAGCAGCAGGGGAGGTAGATGGACGAATGTAACCCTGGGCCAACGCCTCCTTGATGTATTCCTCCATGGCCTTCTCCTCCGGAATGGATAGGGGGTATATCCTTCCTTTAGGCACTGGTTCACCCGGCAGCAGATCGATGGCATAGTCCCACGGCCGGTGTGGAGGCAGCTTGGAAGCCCGTTTGGGACAGAAGACGTCACTGAAGGGGGCGTAGCAGGTAGGGATGGAAATGGATTGGTTTTCCACTGGGCTCTCTATTGAAGTAGAACAAACTGGAAAAGGTTCAGGGGAAGGTGTGGGTGGGACTGGACAACCTGAGATGCAGCTCCTGAAACAGGCATCGCCCCACTTCAGGACTTCACCCATTTTCCAGGAGATTACTGGATTGTGCTACTCTAACCATGGGCGCCCTAGAATAACGTCAGCGGTGGATTCCTCCAGAACCAGCAGATGGATTTCCTCATGATGGAGTAGTCCGGTTTGGAGGGAACTGGGACCCACACTACGACGTACACATCTTCTACTCAACGGCTTGCCGGTGATAGTGTGGACTTGGTAGGCTGACAGCGTTGCCGTGGTAGCGAGTCTGAGTTGGCGGCAGAGGGCGCCGGAGATGAAGTTGCCGGCTGACCGAGAATCGAGGGTGGAATCTGGAAGAGATATGTCAGTGGCAGTATGTGTCACAACAGTGGTGAGTGGTTTCATTTGGTATTTTGAAGGGAGAATGGCACTCACCATGGGACAAGGAGGACGCACTGAAGGGCATATTCATTGACAGACATTTTTCCCGGTTTGAGATTATACAGCTTCTCACCAATAGATGAGTCCCAAGCTGGTCTGCCAAAAACTTCTCGGAAATGGTCGATGAAGCTGGAATAAGACCGGATAACTGGGTTATTTTGAGTCCATATAGAATCTGCCCACAGTAGTGCTTTACCTTGCAGTTGAGAAATTACAAAGGCTACCTTGGCTCTCTCAGTTGGATATAAGTGCAGTTGCATCTCCAGGACCAGCGAGCATTGAAGGAGGAAACCACTGCACTCCTCCGCCGAACCAGAGTAGGGCGCCGGCCTGGCCATGGGACAGGAGTGAACATAAGGTGAGGAAGTGCTGACATCGTTGACGGAAGTGCTCGCTGGTGTTGGGGATGCAGGTGTAGCAGTGAGTGTTCTGCGGAGTGCATCGACCAGATCTTGAAAGGAATCTGTGAGGCTCATGCTTGTGCCTAGCGGATTACTCGGGAGTAACAGAAAGATAGGTTTATTTAGGACACAAGCAGAGGAGCAGGTAGTGTTGGGTAGAGTGATGAATGGATCCGTGATAGCTGGGTGAAGACGTCAGAGGAGGGAGGTGAACCACACACACGCACACTGGAGACCTTGATCTTCGGAGAATCGCTGGAGAGAGGTAAGTAGAGGAAGAGTTAGTCCTTAGAGTTAGCATACAGGTAAGACCTTGTCGCGAACGAGACCGAACGCTGACTGAGTGTGTGTGTGTGGTATTTATGGTGCAGATGTGATTGGATAATGATGAGGGTCAGGTGGATGTGCTCAGTACTCAGGTGAAGGCGTGCGTTGTGAATGAGTGGAGGTGAAACCTGGTGTGTTTGTAACAGAAGGGCTGTATTTGGCACAGAAATACTCTGTCATATGTCCAACTAGGCTAGTTTGTGAAACTTTGTCCATGTTTAGCATGAGGATCCAACACTTTAGCAGTGTAAAGAAGTCAGAATGCGTGAAATATAGTAGCATTAGACCACCCCTTTAAAGCCACATGACTTGTGAGAGTTCAGACTTTTACATCTATTACTACATGTTTTTCTGGAAATCTTTTGTCTGATTAGCCAATAGCAGCATTCTGTGGACAAGTATTTTTGAATAAACAATACGTTGGACCATGGTAAGTTTCATGTCTTTTATACCATTTTGTGCTCCCTTTATTTTTACATGATAAAATAATTCAAACTCAAATTGGTATTTCTTGCATGCTTATTTAATTATCTGGTAAAGAGATAAAAATGGTAGTATAAAGCCAGTCAGTCATCAAATAAATCCCTTCAGGATGAAGTTTCGGGCTTTACTTTGACTACATTATCCCTTACAAAACCTTGGCGTCTGACATATAATGATAATAACAAATAACAACCTTAATTTCCGTCTTTTTTCCCACACAAAGGATTTGAGTGGCTTTTATGTGAATGCTTTTATGATCATTTTATAGTGCTTTTATGGTCCTTTTGGCACTTGACAGACAGAACTGCTGCTGTATGGAATGAAATATGTAAAGATTCTTCAAAAATTACTCTTTTGAGATCCACTAAAAATAGAATAACAGGAGGATGTTATTTCATTACAGAATTTCATTATTTTATTTTTGTATGAACCATTATTTAAAAAACAAAATTATATATATATATATATATATATATATATATATATATATATATATATATATATATATATATATATATATACACACTTTTTTTTTATTTATAAAACACCCTCCCCTGTGTTTATATTTATTTGTATATTTTGGTGTGTTACTTGCACTGCTGTGGTGACTACAAATGGACAGCATACTGAGTCGTCTCTCTAGCTCACTGGTCTCCTGGCTAATCCTGTCTTCTATAGATGATGGGTTAGCACTGGGGTCTATGGAAACAGAATCTCATTCAATTTTAATTAAACCAATACAATGAACATTTATCATTCATACTCTCATGCACCATCATATATCCTCATGAACATACAAACGAAACAGAAACATGTACCAGACAGCACTGATTTGTCTCTGAGCAGATATATAATCCATCACCGTTGTATCACTGTCTCTGCTGGCAGAATTACTGGAGCCACTGACCACATTTATCAGTTTCCACTGGTACATCACAGACACTGCCACACAGCAATAATCTCTCACACAAGCACTCATGCACAAGTGCATCCACACTCACACCCGGGAAGCTTTGAGGCCTCCTTCTGAATAAGGCAGAAGGCTGGTAGTCATTCCCTCTCACAATAGGATTTATCAGGACACTGAACACAAAGTACTGGAATGAAACAATGAATCAGTCAGGGGAGAACAAAAATAAGTAAAGAGTCTCAAAAACACAACTAGAATAAAACAAAAGGAAAGGAACAGCAGAATATAGCATAGAAAAGTTAATATGGAGGCATAAAGACTCACAGATTTTGCAGTTTTAGTGGTAGATACTTTTGGAATCTTATTAGCATGAAAAGTCAATTTCAAGCTGGTCTAACATAGTGCAATGAACAAGTAATGCTATGGGCAGCAAATAGACTGAAAAAAATCAATATTTCACAAGCAAAACAAAAATTGCAAGCTGAAACAGCTTCACATGTACAGCAGAAGAACAGTCCTAAGAGTGTGAAGATAAAAAGCTGAAAGCAGTTTCTTTTTGCATATTTAAAGAGGCATGTCATTGTACAATCGATCTGCTCTGTGAAATTCATACGCAGATTACCGAATAAAGTGAGAAGCTGAAACAGAAGAGTGACTTGTACAAGTTATTACTGGCAAACTCTTGCACAAACTTCACTGAATATCTAAGGTTTAAAAACATCAAATACACTTAATTAATGACATCCAGAACAACTGCCCTCACATCTCAGTATGATGGAAAGACGAGAATTACTGTAATGTGGCATTACATTAATCTGAGAATTCAGAGAATGTGTTGTCATAAACACAGAAGTAAACAAACTTTAAGGCTTTTAATTAATATATTTAGACTTTCTTACAGCAATCACAGAAATGGGGAGAATTAATCGAGGAAGAAAGTACTGGGGGAAAAGTTTTCAACATGATTACAAGGCAAGCTATTATCACCATCATCTAAATTCTGCATAGAATGATTGTGTTGTCTTTGTTTTTAATCCACAGAGAAATAAAAAAAATATCTTTACGAATTTTGAATAATTATATTTTAAAGGCTGTGGTACACATCGTCAATGTAATGGGGTGGGGGGTGGGGGGGCTCCTGTCAAAACAGAAGTCTACACAGAATGGATCACCTCTGTAAATGCGTATGTAAATGAGTAGTAATTTTTTTCAAAGCAACACAGTACATTTATTACAAGGAACAGCCCTGGAGCAGCCTGGGCATAATGTTGGAGCTTCACAGACCAATCTTTGTAGGGTTTGAACTATCCTGCATGCTCTCTGACTATGTAGAAAGTCATTTTAACCACAGCTGTGCTAATTTTAGCTATGAACCACAGAAAAGCTTTAAGCCACTATCCATATCGTTCTTTCATGTTACCGACTGTATGTCAGCTCTACACAGGTTTCTGTTCACACGAATCATGACAGCACACAACCTTCCAGCTAGACTGTATCATTTTAGCTCAATATCACTGTCTCAGCAGCTCAATTAAACGATTCTCCATGTTCCAACATGGCGGGCTGATCTTTAAAATGATATGTCAAACCCATTAAGGTTTAATATACTATTATGCTTACATGGTAAATCTATCTAGGACCAATCAATAAACTAAATGTGAATCTTACATTGATTTTCAGGACAATAATTCAGTATTCGGGAAGTCATGTTGGGTTCCATTAAAAAGATATGCACTGTCATAGATATTACTATCCTCTGTCACGATGGAGACATTGAGTTCCTAGATTCAAAAAGCGACTGCCATAACAAAGAAAGACTTGTTAATTCACTTAACTTAATGAATATGTCTGACTGCAGCTTCCTGCTAAAGCTACAGCTAGATATAAAAATCTGCATGGGCCTTTTCAGAACAAAATAGATAAACGTTTAAACTGCCTCGTCTTGTTAAAATGTTACATTACTTTTGCTAATCCAATTTAAACATTAAATATAAATTGATTAGATCAGAGGAATCTATAAAATTAACTAATTTAACGACTCATTATTCTCATTTTTATATGAACAAAATTAGAGTCTCTGGGATTTTCCAAATATAAAACCAGAAGTCAGAAAACCAGTACAGTCAATCTGAGCAGAACATGAGTGTTCTGGAAGAGATAACAAGAGAGGGGGAAACTTGACACCACATATCAATCATACATAGAGCTTACACACAGCTGACAGCTCACGCACATCAAGCTAATGAGGCCAACAGTGAGGACATGGCAACTTTGAAATCTCTGAACTGAGATATTCCATAACATACCTCCAAAAATATAAACTCACCAGGCAGGACTGGATGCAGTCCAAACGGGCCCCTGCTTGGCGATATGCCACGAACGATGCAATCAAACAAAAAACTGATCTGTTTTCCTTCTGCACATGCTAGGAAGAAAACACCAGCCCCTATAGAGACAGAGAGAAGAGAAATAGCTCCTTAATGTCTGGAGCCTGTTTTAATCAAACCACATTATGCACCGTTCCGAATTCAGATTGATATTAATTGTCCATAGCACTGAATAGAAGATTGGTTTCAGTAATGACCACAAGATTATTACAAATGGGGGAACATCGAGCTATTCCTCGGAGCAGATGAGAACATTCACATTTCACCGATCTAAAATAAATTAATTATATAAACCAATTCAAGACAGTGGAACCAAGAAAAACTGTATGTGTTCATAAGTCATACAAACAAATACATCAGACATTTAAAGTTTATTGTAAAGGGTAATAGAAGACAGTGGTAGGTTACCACTAAAGAATGAATGATATGTTTTTTTCTGAACAATACAGATTATTTTTGTTTATGTGTGTTGTAGAACTGTAGGTTTTTGTATTATATTATCCAGATGAATGGAAGTTAAACAGAAGTACACCCTTTGAAACAAGGGGTGGGGGGCGTAAAGTTTATTTTTGCACATTTAATTGAGCATAAAAATCTGCTTTGGTGCCCAAACCTCCTCCATACAAACGTCTATAGAATCTACAAATCCTGCAACACCTTTCAAACTAAATTAAGTGCTGGCAAAAGCATAGCTGAAAGTTACTGAAAAACAAAAGCTATTTAAGAGCCTTGAGGCTTCAACTACAATGGGAAAAGTGGGGTAACAAAGATCTTATTTGCTGGAAGATGCATTAAAGGAATACTTCAACCAAAAATGAAAATTTGATGTTTATCTGCTTACCCACAGGGCATCCAAGATGCAGGTTACTTTGTTTCTTCAGTAGAAAACAAATGATGATTTTTAATCTAATGAGAATCTATGAGCGTAAAAGAAAACATGCACAGAAAAATCCAAATTAAACAATGTGGCTCATGGCGATACATTGATGTGTAAAGACAGAAAAAGATCGGTCTGTGCAAGAAACTAAACAGTATTTTTTTTTTACTTTACCTCTGATTCACACAATGTCCGAACTGTTAGAACTATTGTGGATTCCGATTCGTGAACGAATTATTCCATTTAACTGGTTCTTCTTAGTGAACCAATTGAACCAGTTCACCAAATCGAACTGAATCATTTGAAATGGTTCCCGGCTCAAATAAGCATTAATCCACAAATTACTTAAGCTGTTAACTTTTTTAACATGACACTCCCTCTGAGTCAGAATAAACCAATATCCTGGAGTAATTCATTTACTCAAACAGTACACTGACTGAACTGCTGTGAAGACCGAACTGAAGATGAACACCGAGCCGAGCCAGATGACGAACGAACACGCCCACTGCTGGAGCAGTTTTCGTTCTCGAGTCAAGAACCGGTTGCATCTGTTTTTTCGGATCACCAGTACACTGAACCGAGAATCGTTTCTGTCGGACGCGTCCGATTTGAGAACCGATGAACTGATGATACTGCGCATGCGTGTAATTTTTCAAGTATTAAACATCGGAAAGTGTGATAAAATAATTTTTTTTTAAGATGAATGTTTCTAATCTGTATATAGTAGATTATGTATATGCCAACGGGGTTTTCAGGGAAATTGGACAATAATTAAGACTCTAAAGACTATGTTTAATAGGAATAAGGGATGATTTATGAAATATCTGTACTGTATTTATAGTTAATGATGACACATTCACAAATTTACTTTGTAGTAAACAGAACATGAACACGATTAAAGCAGCTGATTATACTGAACTGCAGCACGTGCCGGTTAGAGCGATTCTCGTTCTCGAGTCAAGAACCGGTTGCATCGGTTTTCGGATCATCAGTACACTGAACCAAAAACCGTTTCTTTCGGACGAGTCTGGATGAAAGGCAATCTGGCGAAACGTAAGTTCATTTTATAACAAATACATGTCAATGGATTATGTTTAGTAAGTGGATCATGGTGTCTGCGCTGATGACACCTAATTTATTTACTTTATATCTTCAAGACTTAAATCCTCGTATGCACATTATTGCTGTTACTATATTTGGGTGCGTTGCTGCAAAACTTAATTGTAAACTTTTCATGATTATGAGGTTTTTAACTGACTGAAGTTATGATTACTGACTTTATATATTTGAATGTTTGATAGACTTGATTGCGTCGAGCATAAAAGAACCGGTGAACCGTTTTTTTTTTCAACCGGTTTATTGAATCAAACCATCCGAAAGAACCGGTTCGCGGAAAAAAATTGAACTTCTCATCACTATTTTGAATGTGCTTTACAGCAGCAAGCGCATGAGCCATTCTTCTTTTTGCATTATGGCGGATCGCAGGTTTATAAGTGCATTACTGCCACCTATCTCTCAAAATTCTATCTACAATCTCAATTAGGAGTGTCAGTGGTCCACTTGAGAGATAGGTGTCAGTAATGCACCTATATGTCTGCAGTTCGGACATTGTATGAATCAGAGGTGAAAAAAAAATTGCACAGACCGATTTTTTTCTGTCTTTACACATCAATGTATCGTCATGAGCTGCAGGGTTTAATTTGGATTTCTCTGTGCATGTTTTCTTGTACTCTCATAGATTCTGTTACCATTTGCCATGCATTGTACGACAGAGACTGCAATGATTGAAGCTAAAAATCATAATTTGTAATTTGTGTTCTACTGAAGAAACAAAGTCACCTACATCTTGGATGCCCTGTGGGTAAGCAGATAAACATCACAATCTACATTTTTGGGTGAACTATCCCTTATGACTATTTTTTCTTTGTAAGACATGATAAGGAAAGAGACTTAGACATGGAGGTAAATATAGTCCTGACAAATCCCTAAGCTTCACTGTGGAGATGGCGAGCAGTATAGGAGTGACAGTCCATTATAAAAATAACCATAACACCCTTAGCTCTTGGTTGCATAATTCATAAACACACTGGCAGGCTATTAATACTTAAGACATGTGGCCATGACTGTGGCTATTAAACATGTCAAGAGAATAAAAAGGCCTTTTTATAGTAAAGCTTTAGTTCCTATATATATCTTATATTTTATTGTTAATGACGTATCTGATATATGTTAATGACTGAACATATATATATATATATATATATATATATATATATATATATATATTAACAGTTAGCCATATACTAACAGTATTTAATAAAAGAAACCTGTATCCCAGTCCAAAACGTGAATTTTCTAATACACTTCACTGTTTTTAAGGATTTTTTTTTTATTCGGTATATAAAGTTGTACAACTAAAAGTATGGCTCAGGTTCAACATTTCTAATCAGGTTAAGATCAAACACTTGCAGAAGCTTGTATATAGATTTGCATTGTCAGTTTAAACTTGTTTTAAATCTCATGACATGTTTTTTCATTGTTGATGCCAGCCAAATTGTTCCACAAATGCCCTTCCTGACAGCAGGGACAACAGTGATCTACAATCTGTCCAAGTCTGTTGACAAACTAAGCCAGTGAACATACTCACACACGTTCACTCTCTGGAATCAAGTGAGACAGCTGACACGATCACTAATTGCAATACCAGAATGTGTTTTGTCACCGCGTGTGGCCTGTGACATTGAATCTTGCTATAAACAGCAACAAGGCCATATTTTCTATTTAATTCACTCTGTCCCAGATCAACCAACTGCTGAATTACTCTAATGGCAGTGGGAGGGACACGACCTCTGTGTGGCAGAGAGCAATCAGAGTCAATGGTTGCCAAACTATAATGAAGTGACGCACTGGCTAACAAATACACGCCCCAGACAAGATAATTATGGGAAGTTGGCAGTCTTAGTATGCATTTCTTTGTCTGATTTTGTGGATTTCCATTTATTATTTTTTTTAATGGATTTTTGTACATTTTTAAAACATATAAGGTGTAAGTAATGGTTTTAAAGCAGATTTTAATTCTATTTTTTTTAACATAGTTTACATATGAATTTATATAAATTAATTCATTATTAATGATAATATTCAAATAAATATTTAGTAGGGTTTTTTTTACATTTAATTTTATAAAAATATTCAAATATTATTATTTAAATATTGTTAGATTTATATATAAAATATAGCAATATTTAAATACAATATGCCAATATATTTAAAAACATCATATTTATAACTATAATAGTTTTTAAAGATGCATATCAAAATATTTAAATAAAATTATGACTAAATATTACTGTTTAAATTATTGAAATATTAGTACGAACATGCATGGAATGTGTAACTTTTCTAAATGATAAAAGTTAATTTTATGATTTTCAGCTTTTAGTGAAGTTCTGCAGGTGCAGTTTTGTGCAGAACAAGATGTGACTTATGTTGTACTAATGTACTTCTACAGCAATGAGCGGTACGTTTGGAGTCTGGTGTCCGATATAAGCACCCCGCCCACTCAAGATTCTCCACTTGGCAGGAGACCTTTCACATGCCGCCTCACTGTCTAAACACATAAAACTGCCCAGAGTTCCCTGCACAATGCATTCAAACAGCATCCAACAAACATCCTGAATACCATTAGGAGTGACAGATTAATTACCCTGATTATAACTACAATAAAACACACTTTTTCTGTTGTGACACAGCTGTCACTGTAAGGAAGTTTCATATAAGATGGAGTGTTAAAGCTGCTGGAGCTAGAGAACAGCTGCAGATGGATCTGCCAGAGAGGCAGCTGGTGGATTTCACTGGTGCTAATGCAACATCTTATACTGGAGCACATCACAAATTACCACAATATGTGTGTGGGTGCACAAAAATTAATGTGTACTGATTTTAAAAGTATGGGTGAGCGAGAAAATGAGGCGGGTTGAGTGTGAGGTTATCTGATTCTCACATTTACTATTGCCAAACACCTCTGAGCTACTTCCACCGCAGGGAATATCACTAAAACCAAGTGAAAAAGAGTCAGAAAAGGAGATAACGTTGTTCAAGAACAAGCTGCACATTCAACTCAATCAACATGGGTTTCTTCTCAGTGAATAATTTCTGAGAATCCCTTTGCATTTCAGAAAGATCAAGTGTTAAATTAGAGATTTAACAAAGAAAAGAGCAAAAAAAAGAAAGAACAGCACTGAATAAAGAAAAATAACTTGAACTTACAGTAGCCACATCTTGTCCCTCCCTCAAAGACAAATCCATTAGGAACGTCACCATAACGCCTCAAGTCTGACATTTTCCATTGGCCGATGACAGTTGGAGGGAGGTCTCTGGCGATGACAAGCAAGTTGTTGCACAAATGCAGCGAGGCGGGGCCACTTTCTAGTCTGGTACCAGGCTGGACATTGACGTTGAACCTGTGGACTGAAAGAAAGACAACTTTGAGATGAGCTTGTTATCACAGTGCAGGGTCTTAAAATGTGCGCATGTCAACTGCAGTTAAAGCAAAACAACTGTTCTTGCTATAAGGAGAAAGTATGTTAAAAAAATCCCAAAATGTATCGTACTGTACACAAAAATATTTGTTTTTCTACAGTTTTAGTAAATTTCTGCATTTCAAATAAGAGTAGTAGAATAATGTTTTTTTTTTTTTAAACCAGCATATTCTGGAATTTGGTTATATGCCTCGTAGTCCAATATTCTTCTCATCACATTTTCTTTGTACCAAGAGTTCACAATTTCAGTCAAATTGGAAATGGCATTTAAGATACACCTTTGGAGTACATTTATTTAGAGTTCAATACATAATTTATTGGTCATAATTTATGAATATGGTGTCCAAATCATTAGAAAGAAATACCACAATTTATTACAATAGAGACAAGTAATCAATACATTGCAAGCAGGCATAATTAATGATACAGTATGTGTGTATATGTCTTGCATCAGGAGTGGAATTAATGTTATTTTTACTTCATGACTCCTATTCCACTGCATACCTTGTCAAACGTAATACACACATTCATATGTATTACATTACAGAATTTAGCAATTCTATACACACTCTCACATCTCTATCCACGATCAACCAAAACTAGGCAGTGTAAAGTCACTGATGCATCAGTCATGATCAATGTGAGGTCACTTGCTACAGAACAGTGTGTTCAGATAGTTTAGAAGGAAACCGATAAGAGCAACAGAGCAGAATGAAACATCAGCACCATCTATCATCGTTCTGACTGGCTTGAAGCAAAACGAATAAACAAACAAACATGGGACCTGCAAATCAAGGAGGTATCAGAGCAGAAACCACCCATGCATTCATAATCATCAGCATAACAGCAGCCAAACGAGCAGAGCACAGAGAAACATCAGTCATAAACAAGACTATGTCATTGCCATTCAACATTTTAGATGCATAAATGGAAATGAAAATGAAAACTTTCATTTGAAATAACCTCAAGTCATCTGAACCAAGTTTAGGAAACTACATTTTATGTTTTTGAGTATGTGTTACTCTGTCAAGTGCATGTTCTGAGCAATCTTATATAGTATCACACATCACAGGGTCCAATTATAACTGCACTGCTTTCTCAAAGGGCACGACTTGAGAGCATATGTGTAAGTGTGAGAGCGAAAGAGTCAGCCGTCTGGGTGTAGGTGTATGTCTGTACGTATAAGTGTAATGAATGTGTAAGAATATGCAATAATTATGTTGATGAATCATTTAAATAACTGTCTGTGATAAGTGCGCGTGTGTATACAGTGAGTCCTTAGCCATCTTCAAGAATCGGCTTAAAACACATCTCTTCCATCTTTATTTGACCCTCTAACTTTAACACTCACTATTCTAATTATATTCTTTAAAAAAAATCTAACTACCTTTCTAATCTTTTTGTATTCTATTTTCTTTTCATTTATTATGCAATTGTATATGTGTGTGTGTGTATGTGTGTGTGTATGTGTGTGTGTGTAAAGACCTCTAACTAGCTTGCCCTATTCTTTTTTTTATTCTATCTGTTTTCTTTTTATTTATTATATTATTTAAAATCCCATGCTACATGTACTGTGTTAACCTAACTGAGACTTGTTATGGCACTTATATATCATTGCTCTTTTTGTTGTTTTTGATTGCTTCCACTGTCTACATCTGTAAGTCGCTTTGGATAAAAGCGTCTGCTAAATGAATAAATGTAAATGTAAATGTATACACATACACATATAATGTTGCGGTGTTGGTTTTGTCCTTTTGGGAGATTGATAGCCCCCAGTCACTTTGAAAAGTCATTGGATGGCTATGATACGATTTTTCAAATAAACTCTTATTTTGTGATCCACAAAAAACTAACAGCATGCCGACTTGGAATGGCATGAGGGTGAGTAAATGATGACAGAATTTTAACTAATGCCCATTTTCATCTGATCAGTGCACACACACACACACATGCTCTTCCTCTCCTCTCACCCTCTCCAAGGCTGTAGCGGATACGAGCATCCCAGGCCAGAAGAGACACTTTTTTGTCGAAGCCCAGCATGACAGACTGGCTCAGGCAGAGCAGACTGAGCACGTAATTCACTCCATCAAACCCCTGAAGAGCCTCCAGCCCATAGATATCCCTCAACGTGGCCTGACTCCTCTCCCGCTGTCCTTTACTCTTCTCTCCACGCTCCTTATACACCAGCAAGGACAGGCAGTCTGAGACAGAGTCAAGATTACAAATTCATAAAACATCAGAAATGCATCTTACACTAACAACTACTATCAAAATTTACAATGATATTACCATGTTTTCTGAATGTTCATAATATCATCAAAGCTCTGTGGAGTTCATACATATACCAGCATTCATGTTAAATAAAACATGAATTACTCTGTTGCACCAAATTTACAACAGTTGGTATAATTTGCATAATTATCAGGAATCACAACTGACAAAATAACAGATGTCTGGGACGCAATTACTGAGCAATGAAGTATAAACGGTCTCTTTCCATAAACTAGTGTTGATTGTGTGACAGCGTTAAACAATCATCTCTACAACACCTACTTGTTGCCTGTTTTGCAAATGTGATGTTTAGTTCTTGTGCTTCTGTGAAAGAGAACAGACCCCTACATCACCAGACTTCTAAAACAGTATGCGGCGAGTCAAGCAGCTGTCATAACACACATCAAAAGACACAGAGATCCATGAAAGCAACTGGAGACTAACCTATTAAACAATGACAGCTTCAGACCGCAGAGATCCAAAACTGAACTATCCGCTAGCCAAGTTCACCTAGAGAAGTTATGTAAGTGTATGACAATCATAGGAGAGACCAAGGCTATGTTTTAATTCCAAAATATATTTTTTTTAGTTTATTTTAAATGTAGTCACATACCTTCAGGTTCTGAGTGGGTTACCAAAAATATTTCAAACATTTTAACATTATTAACCAAGATAAACGTTGATTGAACAACACTTTCGATCTATACTAACAACAAAAACTGTCTAAATGGAAACTTCCACTAAAGTACAATACACTGAATAAAAAAAATGAAAAACAAGTATAAAAAGTAAAACAATTATGAAACACAAAATAATGAATGAAAGAACAAAAAAATAAGTAAGGTGTTTTATTGTGCAGCTGATATGAAGTTATTGATTTCACTGTCCAATAATGGCATTATTGGCCTATATGTATTGTGTAGCATTTAAAATGCATTGGTCAACATACACTATGGTAAAAATCTAATAGTATTGGTTTGTTGGATTGTAGATAATTCACCAAAAAAAATTTGAAAGCAACATACAAAACTACAGATTTGTCTACTGCATTTGTGTAACGGGAAAACGTCTGGGAACGCTCTTGTGACAGCTCACTCTTTATTGTACTACAGTAGTACACTTTTGAAGTGCAGGCTGCATTGTTACTGTTGGTGCAAAAACAGCTCGAGCCAGAGAGAGTGAATTGTGACATCGTGACACGTGCAACGAGTGTCATTACAATCTCGTTCATAACATGCCTAACATGGCTACCTAACATACCGTCACGAGAAGAAGAAAAACAACAATGACAGCGCTTTGTCAGGTCTTTGCTAAGTAGAAAGTACGTTAATGGAACAAAACAACCATTTTATTAATTTTTATCATCTGAATACTGCTAAACAACTGCGTAAAAGTTTTCCGAGAATTTACCTGCTACAGGAGAAGGTTTCCGAAGAATCACCCATCTGTTTTTCCACTGTTAACGCGGGGAAACAAAACAACAAACATAAATACTGTTCGTAGCTATATGCAAACAAAGATTCGAGTTTTTGAATAATAATGAGCCATACAGTAAAAGTAGTTTGGGTTGCTTTGAACCACCTTTTTTCCCTCACGAAGTCTGACCTGTCCCTCTACGATAACCGTATCCGTCATCTTGTGTCATGCTTCCCTAGTCCCGACAGTGAGCGGTGCGCGGCTGTGAGTGAGTGAGTGAGTGAGGGGGTCACTTTCAAAATAACCTCGAGAACTGCCTGCACTGGAACACGCACAAACTCTCTTTCACCCACAGAACTCACACACGGACCAACCTCTTAACACAGACCTACGTACACTACAAGGAAAAGGTTTTTACAGTTGTTCATTGGGTCAAGGTGGCAAGTTTAATGCTGTCAATTAAATTTACAATACCTGGCCAAGAGATACAAGCATTCATGCAAGGCTCAGACAGTCAAGTTTGTGTTTTAATAGACATGTAAACAAACATGGCATTATGTGAACTGCTAAAATAATAGTGGATAATCTCTGCAATGATAAAACCGTTTAACCATATAAATGAAACTCTTAAGGTGACCCTCCCTCCTGCATTTTTGTGTAATATCCCGGCAAATGATGTGACTGAATAGAGGCTTTCCTTATGCCTGTGTAATTTAAAATGCATTTACTTGAAATAACCTGATAGCAAAACACAATATTCATGAAATTACATCTATATATGCATGTCCATAATAGATGCTTTCTTTCTAAAGTGATCACAAAGTGCATGTATCATGAAAATGGCAATTACTGAAAAAGACAGGTAAAAGCTGTGGTATTTTAGGGCCCTAATCAAACAAGCAAACGACAATGACCATATTAGTGCATATTTGTACAAAATGTCAGATGTTCCCCTCTTTCCATTAAAGCACAAGATGCTCTTCTCAAGATGGATTCTCGTTATGCTGGATAACATGAATCTTGAGGTTGTGAACTTGACTGAAAGAGATGTGTTAAACTAGAAAAAATGCTAAATAGAAGCATTTCCAGGGGTCTCTGAGATTCAGACCCCACTGTATTTAAATATGTTTTGATTTATGAAAGGTGAATGTGGATGTAGGATATATAACTCTAAAAGGTATATATGTGTGTATGTGTGTGTGTGTGTGTGTGTTCTTTTGTGGCTTTGTATTGAAAAATCAGCTGTTTTGACATCTTTTTGTATTTTGTTCCACCATGGAGAGATCAACAAATGGAGAAATGTCTGCTCCTAGACAAGCAGTAACCTTTCATATGGAGAGATGGGGGAGCCGAGCGAGCACAGCTGCCTGACAGGGCTAGGCTGGGGTGAAGTTTAGATGAAAGACTGAAGGTAGTGGGTGTCAGGCTATTGGCAGCAGTGTAAAAGTCAGAAATGGCATCGTATTGGCAGGCAGCAGAGGCGTAACATGAGAGAATTCCAGAGGTTAAAGACAAGTCAAGCTGAAGCATTTTGAAAGCACTCCAGGGGACAAATAGCAGATGCTAGTAGAAGGAGTGTAGGTAGTTTGTGTAAGGAGCTGAGAAGACTAGTGGTTGAGAAAGAGTCTTATTGTCCTTTGTGAAGCGTGAAGCTGTAGGACCAGTTGAAAACTGGGATGTGAAGCATTTTACATCCCTATAGGACACAATTGTGCAACAATCCTAAATTAAATTTGTATATGGGTAACACTTTACAATAAGGTTCCAATAATTCATAGTTAATGCATTCAGTATCATCAAGTAACAATGAACAATAATTTATATTATTTATTAATCTAGGTAAACGTTGGACTTTTGCAACAGTTTTTCCTGCATGTATGATATGGCAGCAGGTTATGAGTAGATAAAAAAAAAAGTTATTTAATCATTATTCAACTTTGTTAAAATACACTGATTCAATGAACAAAAGAAAAGTAACTGGTTTTATGGCTTAGTCATTGGATCATTCACACAAACTAATTTGTTCAAAAACACATTCATTCAAGGAAATGAAATGTCCAAAATTGCATACTCTCTGAGTGGGTACTTCTTTTGAATAAATTACTTCACAACTGTTTAAAAAATGCTCTATGAATGAATTCCAGACATTCACCATCTTCATCTTTGACTTCACTACCATTCACAACTCCTCTCCTGTGGCCTCATGGGAAAGTAAAGTGTCCGTAGATCATCTTGGTACTTTTAACCTACTGTTTCAAGAATACTAGTTGGATAAACTACTTAATCACCTAGTGTTTTCAGTTACTTTATGGAAGGAAAGTAAGCATATCTGGACAGAGGCTTGAACGAGTCACTGAATTATTCACTCAACTGGTTTGTTCAAGCACACAAGACATTTGGGAATGTCAGTATACCATCTATTGCCTGGAGACAAGCAGAAGGTAATTAAATTGTGAATGAAACTTTGTTTGGTTTCATTTGTGGAGCAAATAGACAAAGCAGCATAATAATATAAGTAATTTTGTGATATTGATTTTATACAACAGTTCAATAAACAACAAGGTCATAAAGTAACTTACAAGTTACATAATTGGCAAGCAGATCCGATGAGAAATCATAACTATTTACAAGGTTTCATATGAATTTGTGCAATGTAATTCAGTTTTTAGAAAGATAACGTAAACATGAAGTTCTACCCCTAAACCTAACCATCTATGGGGCGCAAGCAGATCGAATAAAAATGTTTAAATGAGATTGTACAAATTCATTCAAATTAGCCACCAATTTGCCAAAATGTAAAATAGTTATGATTGTTTTTTTGTTTATTGAACTGTTTGAAGTGCTGGGGGGTTGTCAGAAGTGCAGTGTTTGGCATCCCTGGGGGAACTTGGGTTTGATTTGGTTTTACTCAAGGACACAATGGCCACAAAGGAAAACCAATGCCAATCAGATATAGCCACTCAGCACTCAGGATCTGCTTTTATGAAAGAAATTTAAATTCTTCAATGAACGCCGATACTAATGAAATCAACAAACATTCAGATATTCAAATAACAGACCAGGGACAGAAAATTCATTCCGATTTCTTGAAGACAGTTGCTGTGTCAGAGTGCAGGAATCATCAGTGCATTAGCTTGTGGTTAAGCAAATGAAAACACTGCTTGTCCTTAGAATGGCATTTTGTATTGATCTTTTCCTTCCATCAGTCTTCTCCTTTCAGCATCTCCTTCCTCTTTGCAATTATCCCTGAAATACATGTTGGCAAAAAGCAGTGCCTTCACATCCTCAGGTCAATCAGCCATCTTCAGCACTGAACAATAGCCATTAAAATGACCTGTGTGAAGTTTAGAGACGCAAGAAAGCGTTACCTTGTCCAACAAGACAGCAGCACAGAAGACTTTATTAGTAGTAGAACAAGAAAGAAACATTAAGCAAGAGACAAGGAGTATGACAGATTATCATTCTTTATTATGAGTGCTGTTCCATTGGACCTGACATTAATGTATCCATAAGTAAAACAGATGAAGTCCTATAGCAATCCACAGTGTGCCTGTCCAGCTCAGTCCCAAACAGCTCCTCACAGTTCACATTTATACAGGTTAATGTGCTGTATAAGCACAATATAGCAGCCCAGTAAGTGAGAGCAAAAACAAACTTGAAAATTCACTACAATCTCCATGTTGAAAGTTATTTCAATTGTTGCAGGTGAAGGTCCTGAATCATCTGTTTTCTGTTGCATTGGGAAATCAATCGAGGTATTGTTAGCAGTAGACTGTAAATTACTGTCTGATCAGACAAAAGTTGCATTTTTCTTGCTGTGGTTATTCTTCTTGCTTGAAGGTTTAACTGAAGGTTTAATTGCTGTTTTGGGGGTTGGATCAATACGCTTTTTCACGGTCAACCTTTCAGCTTGGCCTGAGGTCTGGTAAACTCCTGTTCTCATTCTTCCTTTGCTGGTTTTCAGATCACCAACCACCCTCTCTAAGCCTCCAAGTTCTCCATTCCAGTCATCACATTGGATCCCATCCACGTCAAGAGCACCTCGCACACGGAGAGGAGCCCGCTTGCTGCCCCCTCTGACCCTGGGTGGGGGATGGGGAGGTGGGGCGGAGGGCGCCCTCCTGTGGGAATATTTGGAAACACTGGTCCTCTCTCTCTGACGTCTTTCATTTTTCACTAAGGAAGGATAGTCAAAAGGAGAGAGGGGCAAATATTACGATTTTAATTAAAAGTGCACAGTTTTTGCAGGAATGTTGATGAATAACAAACATGAAAATATATTGGAAAAAGCAAGGTCATGTTCTACATAGATTTGACTTATTTAGCCTGAATCTATGAAAATATCTGACATCTATTATGTCAAATGCCAGATCCTTTCCATGTCTTGTGACCAGATACCAAGAATTATTGATGTGTCCTTTGCAAATAATTTCATAGCCATGTGACAAAAATACAGTAATGCATTTTCAGCAGTCATTACTCCAGTCTTCAGTATCACATGATCCATTTAGAAATTATTTTAATATGATTTGGTACTCAAGAAACTTGTTATAATCAATGCTCAAAACAGTTATGAATCTTAATATGCTTATGGAAAACTTGATACAATTTTTTTTTTCATGATTGTTTAATGAAAGATTTTTTAATGAAAGATTTTATATGAAACTTAAATCTGTAACATTCTAAACATCTTCACTTTCACTTTTGATCAAATGAATGCATTCTTGCACATTAAAATTATTAATTTATTACTGAATGGTAGTGTACGTGTAATAGATATTAGAGACTTAGAAACATGAAACAGCACATCCAGCATTAGACTTGATTAATAAGAGCAGCAGTCATGTTTAAGACATCCCTGTCTTACAATATTCATTTAAGACTGAAAAATGTCTTCTACTGGCACATAAAGCTACTGAGCTACACAGGTTGTAATAAAACTTGAATTTCTTTCAATGTTAATGTAACATTTATTTTGTCCATCTAAATATATTTTACATATATACTCAATATCAGGCTTGGTTTGGATCTATGTTTTTTTGGAGGTCAGTGCAGATGTTAGCTCTCTTGAGACATAAAAGCATCCCTTAAATGTTCCCCATGTTCTGTTGATTGTGCCAATTGAATTTATCTTGTATGTTTCACCAATTAAAAGTGGTTCAAGACTGATGTGTTGGCTTTTGCTCTTCTACACACATTATCAAACCCAGTCTCCCAGCCTAAACAGTTCAAAAGTGTCTAATTTTTTTTTTCTTCAGCAGGTTAGTTACAAAACACATTTATAGCTCATCATCAGGTTGCTTGGCAACATGCAATTGAATTGGACAAGAAGACGTTGCAGCACATGATGAGATGAGTGGCTTGTGACATGTTAGTTTGATTTAAAGCTGCTAATGTCCCTAAGAAGACTCATTCAGAGCAGATGCAAACTTATTAACATTATAATGACCAATTTGGACAGGCTATTGGTTATCTACACACTGCTAAGTGTTAAATATATGTGCTAGAGGAAAATGCAAGAGAAAAGGTGAGACTATAAAGGCAGAACGGAGTTTGACTGTGTGTGCACATCAAGGTCTATTGAATTTAGCCGTTTTGTGTCGTAGAATAATTATTTACAGACACACTGACCCCTTGTGGCTCCATATAAAACTACTTACCTGAACAGAAGCGATTTTTGTTTTTAAAGCGTGTATCGGCCATTAGTCTCTCTTGACATGATTAAATGATAGGAAACGAAATAGTCCATGTCTAAACTCTATTGACAAAAAAATAAGCTATTGACACATTACAGTCAGGCTTTTTACAGTCAGTAATTCAATAATCACTTATCTGCCATGGCCACTAGATGGAGCGCCATTTCTTTTCAGAGTATGTCAGTGCTGATGATGAATGTCCGACAAATTCAGTATTTTCTGCAGTTTACAAGCCTCCTAAGACTGTACTTTCTCACTTAGCAAACATTGTAATGCATTTGCTCATTGTAAACACGCTGTAACTGTTTGTATTACTGTGGGGGAAAACATGGGGTTTTGTGTCAGCAGTGACTTTGAGGTGATTTTCTTTACAACTCTTCTTCATGGGGGAAAAAAAAACATTCTTCCTCGTATAATAATTCAATCAGATGTTTAAAACTTGCCGGGTGTAAAAGTCTTACCACAAACACTTGGACATGCCCCGTGTATTTATTGGGTCCTTCACATGCTTCAGTGCTTTGTGAGTATTTGATGGAGATGAGCATCCAGATGGGATTCTTGTCCAACAAATAAAATAGCAAATGTTTCTTTGCCGTTAATAACTTAAGTAAATTCAACGAGTTCAAGCTTTATAGCCTTTGTTACAAAAATCAATTTCAGTAGGGTGATTTAACCTCTTTAATCCCATTAAAACGTCCCCAAAATGAAATGTTAGTCATTAGAATTTGATCTAGAAATGTAGTCATCATCCTAATATTCCAAAGAATCGGACATTCCCAAGAATTTGTAATTTTGACAGGAATTTGCAGGCGTTTGTACTGTAAATATAGAACTAAAAGTAGCGACGCTAATATTATTTTGGAGTAATGTAGTTTAGCTACTAATCTAAGTGATATGTACAGAGAGATAGGCTATTTAAATCTACAGAAGAAGGGAGCGTCGGGGGTAGTCACGCAACAATGTGGCTTCATGGTAAAATTACAACAGCATTTTGATTTCTGTCTGTGGAGGGTTTCCCTTCTTTTGAAGCGTGAAAATGTACTGAGTGAGACAATGCAGAATTAGGACACTTCCTCCGGTGGAGGATGAGAGAGGGAGCACTGAAGAGAAACAGAGGCTGGTTTTGTCTGAGCCCAGTCCCAGCTTCCAAACAACACAAAGCCTGCCTAACCAGCCATTCACTTTAACTAGGCCTCTGTGCATAGCTAATGCACTGAGAACAGCCTCGCTTAAACAGACGGTGGGGGAAGTGGATGAGAATGTGAAGGAGTTATTAAAAACGCTTCTGAGAGGAGAACATTTCATCATGTGATCAGCTGTGCGGTTAATGCTTCATGTCAACCTTGAATTATTTATTTCATAAAAGGATAAAGGAAATAATGAACTATATTATCTGATAATTATTTGGGCTTCTGTCTTTAATTGAACACTCATGGATGTGGTGCTGTTTTCTCTCATATTATACTAAACACACTGTGTTAAAAGTGTGGGATTGATGGGAATTTTTATGCTTTTGAAATAAGTTTACGTTCTTATGTTCTAATATATATATATATATATATATATATATATATATATATATATATATATATATATATATATATATATATATGATTAAAAATAAATGTAAAATGTAAATTTAAAAAGTAATTAATTCTTGTGATGGCAAAGAATAAATTGACCTTCAGTAAAATCATTTTAATATGCTGATTTGCTGCTTAAGAATAATTATTATTATCAGTGTAAAAAAAACTAACAGTGCTGATAAGTATTGGAAGCAGTGATACATTTTTTAAAAAAAGCCTCTTTAAAAAATAATTCAAAAGAACAAAATTAAAAAAAAAAAAAAAAAACACTTTGTAACATTACAAATGTTTGACAACTCATGGTTTCAAATAGCTTTGGCAAGATTACTTTTTCAAGAGTAAGTACTGAACTTGGTTTGTTTAGGGAAATCCTGGTTTAAAAAAAAATAAAAAAATAAAATTCAGTCACTGAGGTGCAGTTTCATTTAACAACACCATAACATGCCAGAAAGACCCTACGGCCAGAAACATGATCTTACAAGCACGCAAACAATACATGGCCATTACACTCCAATTGCAGACTCCTCTATACTGTGCAATTAAAATGGTTACCTTTCAATTTTTTTGGCATTAAAAACTTGTGCAATTTGAGTTGTGCTGACACATTTTGGAGTACAACAATGCTTGAACTCAAACTTGCATTGTTGGAAGCATGTGTATTTATGTACTTAAGAGTATGTTTCAGGCCTAAGAAATAGTAGAAATTGAAAACTGGAAAGAGATCGGAACAAGACACAAACATAAGAGGAAGGGAGAAAGATCTCACCCCTAACATTTATTTAACTCTATTTACAGGTTTGCAGAAATATCATTCCGAGTAGAGATATTGGTTCTCTACAAAAAAGACTGCTACAGGAAGGAACTGAATGGAGAACAATTCAACAATGTCGGCAACTCAACATAGCAATAAATCACACATATGTAACAGAAACTATGTACACATTTAGTATTTTATCAAGATATACTGAAGTTTCATCCTGGATAAATTAATCCTTTTTTAGGATTATATTACACAATTACATAAGTAACATATGATACCGTAGCTTAAAAAAAAACATGGAAGTGATGTCATGATGATAAACAGGAAGCGATCTGTGTAACTACACATTGTTGAATTGCGTTTATGTAAGAATACGATGGAAAAATTAAAAAATAAAAGCTCTGAGGTCTCAATTTAAGATTGAAATATAGAAACGTGAGGTCATGAGAAGTTACTGAAGACTCTTTGTCGATATTTAGGTTTCATGGATAGGTTCATGGAAGGCACGCTACTGTTAACCATTGAGAGGTAAGGTGAGGCCTTTGTCGTACTAAAACTGATCGAGGCCGTTTATGTTTTAGTCCATTTTGTGTATTCACATCATTTGAACAACTCTTTTGAACAGATAAATATATTCATGCATAAACGAGGGTGTTTGTCACTTCAAACACTCCACGTCTGGTGTGTAGTTTATATTTAACATCGATGAACTATCACATGTTTAGTTCAGTCAGTCGTGGCTCCTGTTAAGGCCATCATGTGATCAGCCAGAGGGCAGATTTATGCAGAAAGCAAGGAAGACAGTTCACTACTAACCTCAAATCAGTCCGACTGGCTACAGTAATTCTATTGTTTCTCTCAGTGGAATAAAAGCTGGGTAAAGTCAATGATTGTCAAGATTGTGTGTGGCTAGTTGTTTTAAAATACTTTCAGGGGAAAATAAACTGTCAAATGCATTGTAGGTAGAAGTCTCTTTTTCGATTCTTCATTAAAGTGCTTAAAGGGTGTCAAATGTACATGGGAAGGAGGTGGTTTTGCCAGGGTTTGGCATAGGGCTTACGATGAGGAACACAGCAAATCCACAGCACTCAGAAATCACACACATCTTCAGGAGGGACCAGAGAGAGGTGAGGATAACACATGCGAGCGTAGTTTGTTCACACAGGAGAGGTACCTGATCGAGCCCAGCTGTCCTGGAAAGTGTCCTCCCTCAGGAGGTGCAGTCGGTCTGGGGAGGGAAGGAGAGGCATAGGGGAATGGTGAAGGAGAGAGCTGTTAGGGCTTGTGATGTCGCCTTCTGCGACAAATGTCAGGTCCGTGCTGCTCTCCTCTTCCTCCAGTGCCTGGACCCCTCCGTCACTCCTCCAGTCTGTGATCCCGGACGAGCCCCCTCTTTGCAAGTGTGGTACTGGGGATAGTGAGGAACTAAATGGTGGTGGATTTCGGCCTGCTGTGTTTCTGAGAGCGTTATTGGAAGGAAGCAGAGCGCGTCTAGGTGCTGTGCCATCCACAGTTGAATCTAAGCTCTGCGATTGGTGGCTGGCACTGAGTGCGGAGCCGTTCTCCTTGGATCGGGGCCGGTTCTTGTGGGAGACTGGGGTGGAGCTGAGGTTGTTGCTGTCTGCTTCCGTGTCGAGGCGCAGGAACTCCGGAAGGACAAGGTTGGATTTGTTCAGCAAACCCCGCTGGTCGTCAGCTCTGTTGCTCTGTGCTTTGGATATGAGCTCGAAGAATTCTAGTTGAACAACAAACACAATTTTAAACTGTATTTTTTTATGTTGGAAACTAAAAAGCACATCTTAGAGAGAGCATGAGATAGAAAGCATTCTTGCAAGACATCAGGAACAGATTAACTGCAGCTGCGCCGTGTGTTTGTGTTAGCATTAGCTACATCAGCCAGTGTTGCTACAGAGATTGGTTAGCATAAGATGTAGCCAAGAACAACTTCACCACCTAACCAGGGGAAAGAAAGAGAGATTATTCAAGAAAGTGAAAGGGGAATAGTATTTTACCTTCAGCTTCATCTATATTAAGCTTTTTCTGTTTGCGATTTTCCACCTGGGCCCTGGTTTTCACAGCCGAAGCCTTTCCTGCCGCTTTGTCCTCCCCCTGGGTAGCGACAATGAGAATGGGGCACATTAAGGGTGCGTGGACGAGAGCCGCCTTTTCTACAAGGCAATCTCTGGGGCGCAGGGCTTAAACTATTGGGGCCTAATAGTGGTACTGGGTGGGACTCTAGTCACTATCACTAAAGCTAGGGTACATACTCACTCTACTTGTGCAAGCATACTAAAGTCAATCTCCATTCAGCACAGCATGTCACTGCAGAAAAAACCACCACCAGCACAGCATGCCACCACAAACCCAAAATCAATAAACATCCACGCTCCACTTTCTTGTTTTTCCACCATTTCTCTCTACATATCACATAGCTACTAGCAACTATTACGATGAAAGAGTCTGTACAAGGGAAGATCCCTTGAACCAAGGATCTCTTGGCGGACAGAGTCTGCTATCCCCTCACAACATTGTGGTGTGTTGAAGGAAAGGAAGTGGCCAAGAGGTGGGTTTGCTGTGATCCGAGAAGTGGGGTTAGATCGTCCACAGGCCCAGAAATGCAGAGAAACACACAGCCTTCAGACCAGAGAAAAGAACAGGGAAGCCAGCCATGCACAGACTCCCCACACACAGGCCAAAAAACAAAAAGAAAGAAAGAAAGAGAAGGAGATGAAAATGTATGATCTTGGAGATCGAGGTCTTACTGTGGCAGACTGGCTTCGCGTAGACAGAGGTGGACCAAGACTTTTAGATGAGACCAGCTTTTGTTTGTCTGTTTAGAGAGGGAGATAGTTAACTTATTCTGTTCGAGCTTAAGAGCAAGCAAGGCATACATAACCCATTTTAACTTTCATAATGCAAAGTGCATGAGTACACTTACTCTGATGTGTTGACACATACTAACTCATATGAACTTGACTATAATTTTTACTGTAGTGTGTGATTCCGTATTACGTTAAAAGTCAATACATTTTAAATGTACGCAATTGCACCTTCATCATCACAAATATATGTAAATAAAACAAATCACATTAAAGTATATTTTAGTTTACCATAAATGCCCATCAGCATATTTTGCAGCACTCGTATAACCATATTTCAAAAACAATAGAATAATAAAATTCAACAATAATATATTTTCATTTAATTGAAATTAACACACAGTTAATTGTCTAACCCATTCCATTTGGTTTGCACTTAAGTATATTCTTTTAAAGTGTATTATTTCTTTTTAAAAGTAAACTAAAGTGTATTTCAATTTCAAAAGGGACCTTACAGATGCCTAATTTTTTAGACAGCTATCAAGAGGAATTACAGATCTAGATAACTATAAAATCCATATTTAGGAAATAAAATACTCTGGCCTTCATGGTATTCAATCACAATGGGTAAAATCAAAGAATCAGACTGGACGATGTGAAGGATGTCTGTCCTGTTATGTGTATGTGCATCTTGCCTTTTCCTGGAACGTGTTCTCCTGCTTCCAGGACCACCCTCAGTCCATCTAGATTAGATATAGGAAGACCAAGATCCAGCGGCTCTTTCTCTCCACTCTACCCACACAAAAAAACAACATATCTAATTAGCAGCCTTTTCATAAAATCACAAAATGCATATATTTCACATTTTATGGTACAGTAGCTCATATTCCTCCATCTCCATATAGCTATGTGCTACAAAACCAAACCAGCTAAACAAGCAAGATGATGGAAACATACTGTGAAACCTGTGAAAACTTTATGTGAAACCTGATAACCCAACATCATTTTGTAACCCACAAACACACAGTCATCATGTTTTCTGGTGAGAATTTTGGAATTCAATATTGTGCATAAAACATTTTCTAAGATGCATGGCAATATATCCAATAAATGAGATACATCCAAGATGCAAGATACTATATTATCCACTCGTAAAACCTCTCTCTTTTCTAAGAAAAATTTATAAATAAATTAAAATAAGCATATGCTGACTCACTATCCTGGCCACCAGGTCTCCTAAGTTCAGGCCATATTTGGCCACCACCGGCCTCAGCACTTCTGTAACTGGCTTGGTGGGTTTTGCTTTCAGCCCAACAGAACGGTTTATAGGCACCAGATCCAGTCTATGAGGGGGAGATGAAGAAAGAGAGAGAAGTTAAGAAAAATAAACTTCACAAAATGATAATGAAAGACTTCAGTTAAGTTTAAAAAGTATAAAGGAAAAAGAGGACTGATGAATTATAAAGACAGACAAAAATGATAGATGAAAAGCTGAATGAATGGATAGACAGAGATAAAAACATAAACAGGTGTGTACCGGAATAGCGTGCGTTTCTCCAGCCGCAGATCTCTGGAGCACAGTGTCATGCAGTCCTGGTCCAACACTAAAGGCTTTACACAAGGACAATACATGCTATTATAGTCCATTACAGCATTGCAGTTTCAAATGATGCAGATGCGCACACACATGCACATAAATGCAACACTCAGCACAAACACACACATACTGAAACCATCCTGTAACCTTTCAAGGTGGACAGGCCAAAATTAAAAGCAAAACTGAAGGTACCTTAATTAATGGTTACTATTATAGTATAGTTTTATCAACAAAACAATTAACACTCCTCACTATGATAGGCATGTTACCTTTTCTCCTCCTACTAAGAACAGATCCACAGCAGCCAGATTAATGCCGAGCTTCTCACACAAGCCTAAGAGCAGCTCTCTGATGGAGACGCCAGGCCTGATGGGTACTGAGCTGCATGAACCATCCGGAAGGTTAATGTTACAGTGACGCACGGCACGCTCAGACAACGACATGGAGTTACGCGACACCTCAGCCTATCAGACAAAGGATAACAAAGGAATAAGAAATACAAACAAATTAACTGAACACAAAAATATTAAAATCAGCTATATTAAATTGGAGATAATAATCATAATTGGAGGATATATTCTGAAAAAACAAATAACTATTATAAAATAATTCTACTACATATAAATATTTAAATAGTAATAATAATATGACCATCATCATAATCATCATTATTAACTGACTGGGTTGACTTACAATACATTATATTTGATAATTATGACAAAATCCTAATAATCCTGGACAGATTACCATAAAGTCAGACACATTTGACTCACCTCGTTTTTTCCAGACCCAGAGGTTGCGAGTTCCAAACTCGCACCAGACGACAAAGAGCCCTGTGATTCTCTCCGTCCGTTATTACCAGTAAAGCCTGTGGTGCAAGAGAAATATCATTTTTTAACCAACATGCTGGAAAATGCAGGGAATTGGAGACACTGGAGGAAATATTCAAATAGAGAAAAGATGAAAAGACAAAAATGCAGACATGAAAAGTATGTTTAGCATTTTAAGTGCACAGTTAATACAAAGAAACTTAATGAAGCTAAACTGCAGAAACAGCATTGATGTCCCCCACTCACTGTAGTCTCCAAGGTCCTTCTTCTTAGATCCTTTTCCGAAACTTCTATTTCTGGACCAGGAGAAGAAAACACTTTTCTTTTTATCGCTATGTTCATCTCTGCTGTCTTCATTTAGTGACCTTCCCGATTTACTCTTTTTGTCATCCTGCACGTTCAAAAAATGGTCTATTATTTTCCACACGCAAACACAAAGGTGTTATACAAGGATCCAATGCAACAGAAAATAAAAAAAACTCAATGAACCACTGAAATGCAGAATAAAAATTAGATGCATAGGAATTTACGGAGTTAAATTAATTCTGACTGGAAGGCATGGTGGGATATTAACTGAGATGACTTCTGTGATAACTATATTAACACTTGACTACGTAAACAAGAATAGAATGCTGACAATAGCTTCAGTCTCACACCTTAAATGGGATAATTGCATTTAAATACTTTAAGGTGTAAAGCCATTCCCATATACATAGGTTGCACATTACTTTAAAGGACAATAGAAATGTGAGACATTTTAGCCAAATGATGGTAAAACTTCTATATAACAAATAACATCTATAAACATAATTAACATAATTAATGCTGCACAGGTCATATTTCAATAGTTACAAAGTTCAGGAACATAAACTACTGAAGGTGTTACTAAACCTTCCACTGGGAGATAATTGGGGGTATCATCCTTTAATGTGCTTCCCAAATTGTTTGATTTTGTGATTATGTTTCAAAGGAAGTCAATGTGTCAGCTGCCTGTCATCATTCAAATGAAGAGCGTGAGATATAAAGTAAACACAAGTGTGTGTGTCTACCTTTTTAGGTGTAGAGAGGTTGGAGCGGTCAGAGCTTGTGCTGTGTTTGGACGTGGGACTACTGGGGACCTGGTAGGGGTCTGGAAGAGGACGGCCCTCCACCTCTGCAAGCATACATTCTTGATACAGGTAGGACTTTAGGAAGCGAGTGTAACTGTCAAACTTCATCAGGTTAAAGATCTATTGAGGGGAAAAAAGAAGAGTTGCACTGTAAAACCCGCTTCTTACAAGACATGACACAAATCTCGATACTGGTCTAGCATATCAATATTTTTTATGTTTGTCAACTAGCATAGCTTTTCTAGTCTTGCTGGTAGAGCTGCTTTAGCAAACCAGTGGGGGCACCAGCATCCTTATCAACAACATATGCTGACGACCACCAGTGTGGGTCTTATCAGCTGTGATAATACACACTTCTGGTCAAGCTGAAAAGAGATCAATCTTTTTTCTTTTTTAAAAGAAATTAATAGTTCTATTCAGCAAGGATGTATTAGATTCATCTAAAATGACAGTGAAAACATATAGTGTAACAAAAGTTTTCCATTTCAAATAAATGCTGTTCTTTTAAACTTTTAATTTATTTAAAAGTTAAGTATTTCTGAAGGGCCATGTGAAACTGAAGACTGGAATAACGCTGCTGAAAATTCAGCTTTGCAATCACATGAATAAACTGTATTTAACAATAAAATAGAAAGCAGAATTTACTAATATTATTAATCAAATAAATGCAGCCTTGTTCAGAATAAGAGACTTGTTTCAAAAACATTAAAATATCTTCCTGAACAAAATGCAAGCTTAATTAAAAACGGCACCGTTTTTATGGCACCAGATTCACCTTTTTTTAAATGACAAATCCAGAAAAAATGTAAAATGGGGTGGAAAAAAAGGAAGGGCCTGGGTTGCGGGGGTTGTGCATTACACCACAGAACAGCTAGAGTTACCTGACATTGCAAAACGTGGCCAGCATAATGTTGATGTGAGTTTGTGATTTACAGAGATCTTGGATAAGGAGGTGACAGCCAGACAGGAGCCTCTAAATGTTGCTACGTGATCCTCCGCCTTAAAAGACACTTTATAAGAACACATCCTCTGCTGCTACAAGCACAAAGGTTGCCCGCAGGTTTCCTCACGGTTATCATGGGGTTGGAGTCTACAGGATGCTCCATTCATGATCTTATGATATCACAGAGCTAAATTCAAAATACTTTATTATTTCACATCTTGCCTACAGTCCTCAAGGACAGTGTTGTGATGGTAATGCCTTACAGACATGCAGAGGAGGGTACACAGTCATTTAAAAAATAACAAGTGTTTTCATGATAAATACAATAACTGAAATCATTTGATTGTTCTGCTGTATATTAACTGGTCTGGGAAAGGCGTCAAGTTGAACCACATAAAAAGACAGGTTAAGGCAGGTAAGGGCATGGATTTTCCAACATTTCAAAATCTCTAGGATGGGCCTGACACCGACGCAGCCTGACGTGCTTTGGGAAATTTTTAGGCTCTGTTAATTATGTGCTAAAGCTTTTTATTCAGAAATACAGTGCTGTACCCCCCAGGGTTACAGTAAAGAATCCAAATTTGAGCACTTCCTGTTTTACCTGTAGCTGCTGCTCTTTGAACATGTCTGGCCTCGGAGCGTTGAGGATGTCATCAGCCAGCTGAGCCTGACTATCAATGTTGACGGGTGTGGTGGCCTTACTCGACAGGAAGCTGTTGTAGATCTCTCGGGCCCTCTGGGACAGCTGGGGGCCAAAAGTTATGATGTGGTCACAATCAAACAGCAAATGAAAAACGTTGTTTATTTCATCCTGTCCACGCAAAGGCTGTATTTACTACACTAAATAAACTACTATAGACAAAAAAAGATCTAATAAACACAAAAGCATTTTTTGTGATTAAGTACCCAAGTAAAATAAGTAAATTAATGAATTAGTCTGAATTAACATTAATTAAATTAAACTGGTAAATATATGAGCTTTATACCTGTTTCTTGTCTGTTTCAGGAACATGACTGAAATATTCACACGCTTGCCAAAATAAAATATTCTCCTCACTGAATTCCTTCTTCAGAAACTCCTGCAGGATGAAGAGAAAAGGAAGTAAATTAAAGATCATTGATTATACTGCAAAACATACAAAATAAAGTCCTGTACGCACATTTAGTTTTTTCCCTTTAAACTAAAAAAATTCAACTTACTACTCACTGGCTGAACTAAATTCTCTAAGCATTCTTTGCTTTTCAAAAAAAAAAAAATCCCTTTCAAACACTTCCTGGTGGTTTTGTTTGAATTCATCGAGTTCCTCATACAAACTCACTGAGAAAGCCTTTACAACTTCTAATAAGAAAGTATCTCTTCACATTTAAAAAAAAAATGCATTAAGCTTGACATGTACTCTCTATTATGTAGAAGTGCAGCTGCTGTGCAAAAGGATGAGTTGGACCGATCCAACATACCGAGAAGTATCGGACACCGACGGGATCCTGTAGCAGCCGCTCGAAGCAGACGGCCCATGATGCAACGCGCCGTTCAGTGTGGCGTCTATGGCACTGCACGCTAGGTAGGCTGGCATTGCTGTTCAGACTGTTATCACTGCCGCAGCCTTTCAGGTCCACACTGTTCAGCTCTGTGCACAAACAAAGAGATTACAATGTTACTATTATTCACACCAAACACAGTGGCACAATTATTTTTGTTAAAGAAGAAATATAAAGTATCATGAAGTTTTTTCTTCATTCAATTTGAAATATTGCATATGACAGACACAATAACCCTCCAAAAAATATAAACTCTTTTAAATCAGCAGATGCCCAACGTGACCTGAATGATGAAATCCTGATTCCTGAATAAGGGCGAGGGTGCTCTAAACTAATACCATATCCTTAAAATAGACCTGCATTTGCAAATAAACAACAAAAACATCAGAGCTAGAACAACACATGACATACGACACATTCAAGAGGTTTCTGCACTTATCTAAATGCCTTCATCAGCCCTTAACCTGATTTCTTCAAACCACCTGATACTTTTTACCGCTGCTTCTGCTGTCAGATACTCTCTTTTTAGTTTCTGGGTGATTCTGATTGGTTGGTGAGTTCTTGTAATTAAATACTATACATTAAAGTTACAAAACTAATCTTCTTGAAAGACAAAGTTTACCAAACAATAAAAATAGTCATTATTTACCCCCTCTCGTGTTGTTCTAAACTCATATGCTGTTATTTTATCGGCGCATCAAACAAAAAAAAGAAGAAGAAAAAAATCTAACGTAAAAGTGGTTCATATGACTGTATTCCATGTTACTATAAAACAGATTTACTTTTGTGTTCTGTGTGGTCTGGGACAGCATAAGGGTGAGAAATAATGACTAAGGTGAAGTATTCCTTAAAGTGATCCTCAAAAACACTCAAATGAACAGAAGACAGTTTAACAGCAAAGGCTTTAGCATAGCTGAATATAAAACATATGCTAAAAAAAAAGGACTCAGAAGAATCCAAATGTTAAGGTTCAGATAGACCACCTCTGAAAGAATCTCAGCAGACCGTGGGTCACTGTCAGCACAAGCTCTTACCTGGGTAAAGCTGGTACGAGCCTGTGTGGTGCCACTTTACTAGGTATTTCATGCCAATTGGACGCCAGGCTTTGACATCCATCAACCCACATTACAAACACACACTACCACGGTGCAGAGGATGAACAGCTATCAAACTGTCCATACAGCTAATGTACATGCTGGCTGCAGACATCATAAGCATCTAGTAAATAACTAAACAAAACGGACACAGCGACGAGACGACATGCATGCACAGAAGTAAACAGATAGAGTGGCCTGTGCACAAAGCTCTGAACGGGGAGATGCTAAATTATTGAAAGTAGAGATGGGAGGGAAACTTAGACGGTGGACGTAACAAGAACCTGCAATATTAATGCTGGACCAGCAGCAACATAACCCAAGACAAACTGCACACATATACAGATTTCATCTTGACTATGTTGCATAATTTCCACCTGCCCAGTTGTAATAGGGGTCAATTACAAATAAGAGTATCCACGATAAGAACATATGCATCCTAATAATTTTCAAACAAATATTTTTCAAATGTTTTTTAAGGTAATGTATTTCTTGGACAAATATTATTAATTCATAAAAATAAATCTATGTTATGTATTCATAAATTAAGTAATTATATTTTCATTAATATAATTATATAGAAATATATAGAAATATATATATATATATATATATATATATATATATATATATATATATATATATATATATATATATATATATTGGGGGGAGTCACACCACATCACATTTCACGACCTGATGTAACATTGTCTTGTGATAAAAATGTCAAATTATATGATTATACTAATTATATTAGACTTACTGTCCTTGACACACAGTCATGAGGGTCTGCATATGTCCTATGATATCACTTCCTGTTTTATATGTTTTTTTTTTCAACATGATAGGTGGCTGCACCACATGATTTTGATTTTGTAGACATTTTTCTCTCAAATTTGTTCAAGGTTTTTACTTTTTTTCTCTCTCTCTATGATTAAGATAATTACACAATTTGTCACTATAATACTACATATACTTTTTTTTTACTATTATTATTTTTTATGTCTATTATGTTGATGGTTTTTATTTGCTTCCCAAAATTATCAAAATGATTTTCAATACAAAAATGTAAAACATTCATCATAGTTCAAGTCATTGTATTTATGAATTGCACTTTAAATAAATTAAGAGATCTCGACCGGAAAAAATAAGCATCGTATCATTGATCGCTATACTGTATAGTCTGACACAATGAGAGGTCCACACTTTAAAACTCACACTCTACAAGAACACAGCTCAAGTCTAAAGACAGCAGAATAATGAAGAAAATGAAAGGTAGCTGAGATTTGTACTTGGATCTCAAGATGGATGGGTCCTACTGACGTTACTCGTGGTCCTTAACTCAATCTCTCTGCTTTCAGAGGCAGATATACAACATCCTGCCATGCCGTTAATTGATCCTGGAGCAGTTTCTAGAGATAAAAAACTGGCCCCGGCACCTGAACACTCATCCAGCCGGGCTAAACTCTATTCAGATCCTCTCATGATTCTTGTGTTTGAAGGGCAGCTTGATAAGGCCACAAACTATTGTGTCCCCATTCACAACACAAACATTAAAAACTATATCATTGGATCGTAAAAGAAACAGCCCACTGAAGTAAGCTGATAACACTTTTTATCAACAGCCCTCAAAAATACTCCTAACAAAATGTAGCTTTGCAACTACATGTCAACTACTAGTCAGAGTATTAGTGGAAGTATCTGCTAACTCATCATTTTGATGGTTCCTCAACAGAAATTTTACTGACTAGAAGTACTTTTCAAGCTCGTCAAATTATTCTACTCACCCTAACCATAACCTAACAGTCTACTAATAATCATCTTGTGAGTTAGGTGACATGCAGTGGCAAATTAATGATAGTTAGTTTCACATGTAGTTACTTATAGGTAGTAGAACATCTAAAGTGGACAAATAGTGTAACCGTAAGTTCCTCATAGTTTTGCATGCATACATTTGTCCCTCTGTGCCTTTTGTTATGCATAAGGCTAAGAAATCTATGGCTCTGACCGGCAACGTTAAGCAAACATTCCCAGAATCCCTGACACATTCACACATGTTAATTGAGGCATTGAAGGGGAGAGGGGAGGTAGTTAGGGCTTGTTCACTCCTAGTGCAGTCAGACTTGAAATACAGAGATTTAACTTGCTCTGGCCTGATGAATCAGGCAACATATTACTGACTTTACAATCATTGGTGCTGCTCCTTGCGAATAGTTTAGTAGAAAAATAGGAAGTTGGGCTGAATGTTTAAAGTGGAACGTAATGAAACATCAGAATTTGTTTGGTCTTATTTTAACATTATGCAATAGTAAATTTGTGATTTCAGAGGAAATCGGATCACAAATAATGTTGCAACTGACCTCAAAAAAACCTAATTAACTTAAATTACATTGTTTACACCAACAAAATGACCCAGAGACTTTCAAATGATAGTCTATATTCTTCTAACAAGCACTTATAGAGCAAAAACTGCTGTATAAGAGCTGGATTTGGGGGGATGGCATTGGGAATAGAAAGATAATCTTATTAAGAGATCAGGCAGATAAAGTAAAACAGTCAAAATTGTGTTAGCATTCACCCTAATTTGCATACATCTATAAACTACATGAACATTGAAAACAGGATATAGAAAACAACACAGAGTCTGATACAAGTCATCAGAAATGAAACTGCGGTGGAAAAAAGAACAGAATAGCAAAAGAACACAAAAAGGTGAAAGTAATGTATACGTGAGAAATGTAGAAGTAATTAGATCACATAGAGATGGAGTACAAAAGAAGTGACACTCAAGGATGAAAGTGACCACAAAAACATCTGGGTGGATCAAAAGTAAGACATACTTTGAATGAGAGGATCAGATGCGGTTGCAGGTTTTGATATTGAAAAATGTATTAATTACTCACCACCATCGGAGACAGCTGCAGACTGCAAGAAAACACAGAGAGACATGTGTGAGTCACTCTCTTCACCAACACAAACACACACTGAAGTCTGCAACACAGCAGGGTACTCTGCTGGCATGACACACACTCCAGCTCTTCCTGTTTTACTGGTACAGTCTTTCACACACTCCTCCTAGCTCACCTCCTCCTAATGAGAAATATCTTGATATTTCAGACTCCGCCCATTGTGACATTAGTACCGCCCAGTTTTTGATTTGCCTGAGCATGTCATTTTGCGATTTAGCAAGAGACTGAAACCTTTTGATCCCACATGACAAATGATGAGTCAAAGAATTTCTACAAAATGGGAGAAAATGGAGATAGTGTACACTGCATTACATTTTTATTACAGTTTCATCAGTAATATATTCAGAGTGATGACCCATTTATGCAGGGTCACATGATACTACAGTCATAACCATGGAAGGAAATTAATATTGCATTATAGGGATGAATTATTATTAATCACTAGTGACAGTAAAGACATTTAGAATGTTTTAAAAGATTTCTAAAAAAATTAGAGACTTTCTTCAAAAACAAACTCAAACTTTTGAATGCTAGTGTGTGTGTGTTTGGGTGTGTGTGTATACAAAGTACAGACCAAAAGTTTGGAAACATTTACTATTTTTAATGTTTTTGAAAGAAGTTTCTTCTGCTCATCAAGCTTGCATTTATTTGATCAAAAATACAGAAAAAAATGAAAGATTGTGATATATTATTACAATTTAAAATAATTCTTTTTAAATTTATTATACTTTAAATTATCATTTATTTCTGTGATGCAAAGCTGAATCTTTAGGATCATTATCACATGATCCTTTAGAAATCATTCTAATATGATGATTCATTATCAAAGTTGGAAACAGTTCTGCTGCTTAATATTTTTTCAGAACATGTGATACTTTTTTAGGATACTTTGATGAATAAAAAGTAAAAAAAAAAAAAAAGAAAAAAAAAGAAGCAGCAGCTATGTTTTTAAAATATAAACATTTTGTAATAATATACACTACTGGTCAGTAATTTTTTTCTTTCTTCTTTTCTAAATAAAATCAATACTTTTATTCAGCAAGGATGTGTTAAATTGATAAAAAGTGATAGTAAAGAAAATATATTATTAGAATATATATTATTAGAATTTTTTATTTTATTTTGAATAAATGCAGTTCTTTTTAACCTTTTATTCATCAAATATATTAGACAGCAGAACTGTTTCCAACACTCATAATAAATCAGAATAAATCAGCATATTAGACTGATTTCTAAATGATCATGTGATAGACTGGATGTTACATGTGACACTGAAGGCTGGAGTAATGCTGAAAATTCAGCTTTGCATCACAGGAATAATTTATTTCTTTTAAAGTATATTCAAATAGAAAACTATTATTTTAAGTTGTAATAATATTTCACAATATTACTGTTTTTTTCTGTATTTTTGATCAAATAAATGCAGGCTTGATGAGCAGAAGATATATATAATGTTTTATATTTCATTTATTAAACTCTCTTACAGGGAATTCATAAAAAATAATAAAATATAATAAAAAATGAATCTGTGAGTATTTTTCCACATTTATAGGAATAATGACTATATAAAAAAACTGATTTCCAAAAGAACTGCATCACACATTGTTTGTTTAAACAAAACTGACCTAAGCCTTCTCAAAGGAAATGCTTTATTCTTGCAACAAGATTGCTTATTCGATGCAGGCCTAGAAATGGTTATTACAAGCAATTAAAGGACAGTGAAAGGGGCAGTCTGATCATTCACAATCCAGAAACAGTCATGGAGAGAAGGAATAAAAAATAACCACATGTCAGGCGGCTGGTACCAGCATGGATAAACAAAAAGACGAATGGAGTTTACACTGAAAAGTCTATATAAATAAACATGCTAGAACTACAATGATTTCTTCCCTAACATGACCTTGTATTTAAGCCCAAACTGACCCTGATGTTATTCAATACAGCATTTAGAAAACTGAAAAATAAAAAAAATCCCAGAGCATGTGGAGCAATCTTTATAATGATAATTTGGCTCAAAAGCTGACTCTGTCCTTGTTTGAGATGACATCAGCATAGCCTATGACTTCATTCTATCAGTCCAGTGACATCAGGGACACACTTTACACTGTCCTACATCAACTACATTACCAGTCAATCACATATGACTGGGAAGTGTAAATCATTGACTGCTGAGGCTCGCTGAAGGCTAGATACCTTTACTATCGCTTATTCTTCTTTTACATCAATGTCAATCCATGATCCATCTTTCACATCAATGTCCTTTATATCAGTTATGTATTTAAAGGTGCCATAGAATGCAACAATCACTTTTATATGGTGTTCGAACACAGTTGTGTGGCTGCAGTGTGTAACAACAACCAGCCTACAATGGTAAAAATCCACTCACTCATTGTTTTATAATTCAAAAAAATCATAAATAGTCTCTCCACACGAGCTGTTCCAGACTATGACGACACAGTAGGTGAAAGTCCCGCACATTTGTGACGCTCTCTGCACTATAAGCATATACACAGCCCTGAGTGAGAAGCTGTGGTCTGCCATACTGTTCTCTTGCTGTAGCTGCTGGAGGTACAATGCCAGCACCAAAGAGCCATTAAACGTGTCATGTGTTGGGATGTAACAACGAACATAGGAGTTTCCATAGACCGCTGAGGACATGGTGGTTACATTTCATTTTCAAAGGGAATATCCCGGGAAAAAAACTGAAAAGTCCTATACTTTGTGCTAACATTTAACACTGGGCTTGACTGCTTCACAAACGAGAGTCAGTTCTGCGCTGGAGTTGGCAAAGATTGATTTTGAAGAGAGATCGATACCAACGCTTCCAACGCAAACGTCCAGACTCCAGACAAAGGAAGCATCACGCATCATATTTCGTTTCCAAAAGAGTTTCATGGCTACCATTGTCTTTGCCTTTTTTCACTGATGCTGCCTTCACGTGCTACCAGAAAAATTGGGAATATGAATGTGGTAGTTAAAAATTGCATTTGGAAGCAATATGTGAAATCAGTAACACGGTCAGCATAACACCGGTATGCCCGCGAGCATGAGCTCTTGTACACAAGCCATACAATATTTTAAATACCATTAAAAAAATGCATTTACATTTGAATAACCCAAAGCCAATGACCAAACATTTATATGTGGTTAATTTTTTTGAAAATCATTAAAATAAGCAGGATTATTAAATAAATAAAGAAATATTTCCTAATAAAATATAAAATTAAAAAAAGTATTATATTGTATTAATGGTGGTATTTCTGATTTTGTTATACCTTATTTCAACTGAATTCCATTGAAAATCTATCAGTGATGTTTCTGTCATTGGTGCTTCTGGTTCCCATTATCTCCAAAAAGGAAAAAAGTAGGTTATACGTGTAGCACTAGGGACACCATGACTGCAGATCAAGTCAGAGTGATGCTGAACGTCAGAGATATTGATCATTCTTCAAAACCCTTCCACATTAAATGTCTTGAAAACATTATATGACACTCTAAGAGCAAAAGCGCTTAGACATACTCTTCTCTCTTAAGTTCTCTCATCGTCTTGCCCCCTCTAACCCCTTCTGTTCCCCTCCTTCCTCTTCTCATTCCAGTGGGTTCCCTGCATTTTTTGGCAGTGGAGCTGCTTGTAACCACATATTGAAATATAAGTGGCCTTTTCCAAGCCCCTATATTCTAACTTCTCCACCCCTCACATTCCTGACTCTTTTTACACCAAATCTCTTTCTGTCTTCTTAGTGTAACAAGACTGTGGCGCGCTGCTTAATAACAGGGATGATGGCGCTCTTTGTTTACTATTGATGAGGTTGATCCGAAATGAATACTACTTATGAGGTTGATCCGAAACAAAATCTGTTGTGTAAGATTAAAATATATTTATCACCACAGGGCTGAGTTTTTTCTATGACTTTCAGATGACGTATGCACAGAAAGTATCTACACTAAGAAAGTCAAAAAGGAATGGCAACCACATTCTGCAATCAAATTAAGTATCAGAAAATTCAGGTGGTGACAAATGCATTTACAAAAATTTTATGCAGCATGTGCAGAGCCGAACTGAACAACTAGTTGAAAAGCGAGTCAAATCTTGACTCATCAGTGTTGCCAGATCTAGACAAAAAAAACAAGCAAATAAGAACTTAAATCCAAACGCTTTGTCTTGGAAATAAGTCACATACAAGTCTTTAACACTGCTTTGTTCAAAAGTAGCAAATATCTAATGTGTGAACATTGCTATGGTTTCGACAGTGTCAATCATCACAATTTTGAGAGTGAGTTCTGTTACATACGTACACCTCAACAATAATTTCGAGGACTCACTCCCGGTTGTCACTCTTGAAATAAATGCAGTTCTTACTCCTGAAACTTTACAGGGTGCAGGTGGCCCTTGTAAGGCTCAAGCCTGCAACATTTATCAACCAAAATGTTTAAACAAAAGACAAAATAAAATAAAAACCAAACAAATAATAAAGGAATAAAAGTGATTCAAACGTTTCACACAAAGAACAAAAAGAACAGTTTACATAATTGTTCATTTTCTTATTCTGCCCATGTCATGTGAAAGTCGTAATGAAATACAAGTAACTGCAAATCTTTTCTTTCCTATTGTGTCATATATTGTGCAATGGATTGTCGAAAAAATGTGATTCAAGGACTTGGTTCAATGATTTTCATTTCATACCAACTTCAATATTTTGCAGGGCTGGAAATACTGATAAATAATTCATGTTTGGTCACCACTTGATGTCCAATGTCAAATCTGGGTCCTGAGGCAAAAATAAATAAATAAATAAATGGAGAACCACTAACTGAGCTATGCACACCACAGTCTAACAACCTAGTTATATATCATATATTTTAAGAAAAAAAATAAGTTATATATATATAGGGGGTTTTTTTTGTTTGTTTTTTAGATGAGTTATCAAAGCATATACACACACGTTCGGTCACAACTTGCTTTCATCTCCACATCTCTCCCTGTCGGATGACCCTGCTGTTACTTCAAGTGTTTTCCTTCTCTTCCCCTCTGCTGTGCATTCTCTAACAGAGCATACATACCTCAGGGTTTACATATACTTTCAGTTGCATGCAGCTGGCCTGTGATCTCACATACAACCAGATGTGTGGATGTGTGTGTTTCGTGCTGTATGAGGCACATTTCTGATGTAACTGCTGAGTTTCAGCAGAGAACATTATCATTAAGTAATAATTCCTTTCAAAACACAGGACACAAGGTGCAGAACTAAATACATTCATACAAAACATCACTTGTTGTACGTCCAAGTGTGTTTGTTTACACAAGGCTATGGACATTACACACACACCACCTCTGTGCTATGTTTGAATGGGTTAAACATTAAAATGTGTTAGATGACACAGGGACAACTTCATGACAGAGTGAAAGCACAGCTAGCACACACTCACAAAGCCAGGATGTTCATATACATATAACCTCACAAATCAATTCCTGTATTTAATAAGGAAGGGATAATTATTAGAAATCAATATGAAACAGCAATCAGAGATGATTTTACAGTATTTTCAATAATGTGATGTATGTGAGTGAATCAGGACATTCAGCAAGGGTAAAGGTGCGGATGCACACGTTGTACAGCATGCAATGATTCTGGAACATTTACACTACTGTTTAAAAGTTTGGAGTTTATTAATATTTATATTGAAATAAAAGTGCTTCTTTTGAACTTTTTATCCCAAGATACTGATATCCAATAATACCAAAAAAATGTATCGTGGTTTCCACAAAAATATGTAGCAGCATAACTATTTTCATCATTGATGTCAATAATATAAATGTTTTCTTGAGTGCCAAATCAGCATATTAGAATGATTTCTGAAGAACTGGAGTAATAATGCTGAAAATTCAGCTTCGCCATTACAGGATTTTTATTTTATTTTAAAATATATATAAAAATATATATTAAGAAATATCAATAATAGTTTATAACAAAAGAAAATACTTTACCATAAAATCATATCAAGTGCTTTCATATCAAATGCAAAGTCCCAATTATACAATAAAAGAGAGGGCAGAAACATAACTGGAAAAAAGTGATAGAATTAGAGAGAAAAAAAAGTATAAAATAAGTGTGTGCTCACAGAGAGAGAAGGAAAAGTGAAAGGAAATGAGGGATTAAGGATTTGATGCCCGTTCCTCCCTCCCACATAAACACATTCCAGTAAGGTGTTTTGAAAAGTAACACACAAGATTTTTCCAAACCTTACACACTGTGGTTTGAGAAGAAACAGGAAACAGCTAACGGACGAACAGATTCCACTGTTTAGATTTGAATCTGAAATGAATAGTCCCTCGCGTTGAGTGCTAAATTCCCGAGGATAGAAAGAGTTAAGTTGTGCGGCTGCAAACTGTGAAGCGCTAAGAATTCATTTCCAATACTAGTCTATTTGATTTGGCAAAACAAGTGCTGAAGCTAACACTCAACCTTTTTAGGACAGACAGACGAGGTGTATTATCTGACAGAATACCCATGTCTCATCAATCTCCACACACGTTTGTCAAGAAGACACAGTTTCAGTGCTAGTAATTCAGGTGTGTTCGGTCTGATTTCAGACACCAGGAGGATGCTTATAGAGCTATTGAATGGGGACTTACAAAATAGACATCGCTAACATCTTACAACGACTCACGGAGAAACAACTCACAGTCTAGACACATAAGAAACAGTAGACAGATAAAGAGAAACATTAAAATTAGAAAGAAAAGAAAACAATCTGTAAAAAAGTGAACAACTTTTCATTACAGATCCAACTTACCGTATGAAAGTAACAGACCCTTTTAAACGACAGTCTCTTTTTCAGACTCATGCTGTTTTTGCGATGTGTGTCCATTCATATAGCGCAGCTCCTAACGTGTAGAGACCCAACGCTCTGACTGGTGAATCCATACTGCTCTTACGCCTAGACTGCACTCATTTCATTCCTCCACAGCAAGAGCTGACATGCTCTCTGAGTGCAAGGCAGTCTTACTGACCAGGAAGTTCCGTTCTGATTCTATGCAGTTACTACAGCAACCTCCGATTTCCACAGAAAGTGCTTGGGATGTGAGTGAGAAATTCAGAAGGAGAAGAACACGATGGGATACTCTCGTTCCTCTCTTTGCTTGACCTGTGTAGTAACTAAAAAAAACAGATGTCAGACTTTTCCCTTGGTGATCTTTTTCAGGACCGACCAGAGCCTCTCTCTCTCTCTCTCTCTCTCTCTCTCTCTCACTTAGAGAAATCAAGAAATGCTTACTCATCCGTTTCACCATCCATGGCTCTGCCACAACTCTAATAAATCCTCCATTCAAGACAAAAGAAAGCAGTCGCCCTGGGCCTCCAACGGCACAGCCCTGCGCTGCCACTTCAAATAAGCATCCGTCTTAATTACCCAACGTCTAAAATCACAGCCGGGGAACTCCGCAGCAAAGCTCCACTGAGTTTCTTAGAGCAGGAAAAATCCAAGAGGGTGGACAGGCCTCTGGATCGTCCTGCTGAAAGGCATGTTTTTGGAAGAAAGTGAGGCTCGGGGATGTTGGAGAATGATGTAAGGTGAATGACCATGCCGTGAGAGTGGACGTTAATGAAAGGCAGGTTCTAGATCAGGTCATATCAGTACAGAGAGAAAATAATAAAAATATCCCAGACCCCCCTGGAGTTACAAAAGAAGTGTTTGATATAAACCTCATGAACTCAATTCAGTAATATGAGCATAGCAATTGGCTATTTCCTGAGTAGAACACTGAAAAAGAATTAGATCTTAAAAATGCTTGCCAGACATATTACAGAGAACAAAGAGTTTATGGGAAAGCTTTTGGCCAGAGGTGAAAGATCTTAATGGGAGGTTAGGAAGCTTTATTTTTAGTACTGAGGCGGTTTTATTTTATTTATTTATTTTTAAATGAGCCATCACAAAAAAAATATAGCCCTTTGTAAATCAAAAAAATAAATAAACAAATAAATAAATAATAATTATGCAATTATTGTGTCAATAAATTTCAATAAATTCAAACAAATAAAAATAATGTATTGTAAAAAATACATAAATGAATGCTGATTGCTTTGAACAAGTTGTCAATCAGCTCATTTCACATTTGTGAAATACAAAGTTCTGAGAGGTTCAGCAATGAACTGAAGTATGACAGTGCTTCAAATCACCTTTGACAGCAAATTAAGTTCATATTCAAATGCATCATGTACAATACAATACATAATACTGAGTCAAATCTGAAGTCATTCGAATGCAGATCCACATTCCTGTTGGTTCTCATGACTGTCCTCTCGGCCTGTTCATAGTGTGCATGAAGGCATTAAAAGTGGAGCTTATGTGAGCTAAGCGGGCTGGCAAACAGACTAACTCTATACAGAAAGACATCTCATCTCAGAATGTTAATGGCCAATAAAAACCAATAATAAGAAACCAAGGATATAATGTAATACTCTATACTATTATATAAATATTGCATGGCATTATGTCCTATGTGGGAAGAAGAGGATTAAGATAAGATATATATTACAATAATATATAATGTCATGTTGACCTTGTTGACTGCAACACAGTCCTACAAACCACTCCAATAACATCTGCCAGCACAATATAAAATTGTATGACAAGTCTGATCCACACTACAAAACATGAAAATTAAAATTGGCAAGAGAAATAAATAGATCATCATTAGCATGGGTTGTTTTTATGTGGATAGTATATATAATGACACAGTTTAACAAACAAATTATGAAAATATATTTATATAATGCAAAGTTTACAGAAAGAAAGAATGAGCATAGGATGTCAGTTCCTCTATTTCTCCTAGCTGATTTTTTTTTTTTTTTCAATAAAAGACCAAATAGTTTCAATACTGCCCTCTGCTGTTTCTTCCAACACAGGAACAAACACACTGACTTACAGAATTTGTGAATTAAATGTCTATCAATCAAAAATTAAACAAATGCATATATAAATAAAACTCCTTTAAAACAACATATTACACAATGTTTGCATATTCTTCACAAGGGCTCCAAGATACATCTGATTGATACTTAGTGTTATTTAGAAATTAATTTGTCTTGGAAATAGTAAAGAGAGAAAAAAAGAATGAATAAATTTATGTTCTAACTTTCAGGCAAAATGTTTAAAAAAAACTTTCTCCAAACTCTGTTCTCAGATCTATAATTAGCATTAACATAAAATAATTCATTGCAATACCGAATTAGTTCACTCACAAAGTATTTTTTTCCGCAATGTTTCACTTTAACTTGTCAACTTGTGTTCTTCTTTATTAAAAAGGAAGTACAGCTTTACTTTAATGAAATGCTTGTTGTCTATAAAGCCTACACAATTTCAACAACAAAAAATTCTAACACACTCATACAAGTCACGAGACACTTGAGTCTGAAGACAAAGCTGCTTTAAATTCATAGCTGACACTTGAATAGCCACACAAAAAAGGATGCTATACGAAAAGAAAAAAATAAGAAGAAAAAGAATATCTTTCATCAGGAGCTCATAAGATTACAAATTACACTTGATTGGACAAATCAGGTCACATGATTAGGCTATGCAATATGATTCATGATCAAACCATAAAAGGTAAATTATATAATTACATGTACTAACATATTTACTCTTACTACTTTTTTAGCATTAAATTAGATGATTAAAATTTATATTTAAAGCATAAATCAATGAATGGAATCACATGAGCATTCAAGATGCAAATTCACTTTATAACCCGTCCATCAGAACAGTTTTTAAACTAATTGGAGGTTTCAACAGACATGAACCTGCATTCCAAAGCAAGATCGCACAAGTACTTTTGCAAGCAGTGTTAAAATCCAAACAGTGCTTTGTAATCACAACCACACTCATAAATATTAACAGCAGACCCAGACTCCTGCGACAGAAAACTGTCCATCCACAACCCCCTACCTCAACTAAAACACTCTGCATCTAAACACAACACGACTCGACAGATCAAACAAGCACACTAGCCCATATAAATGTGCGAGTAAAGGTACTCACTCCATCAGTTCTGACGCTCAAAGTTGGCTCCATGTATGGCAGTGTTAGACTCCACAGTCGGCCGTTAAATGACTCCACGCTCTGTAAACACATCCATCCACTGGCTGCGTCCAGTACGGCGTGTATGAGTCCGTATTCACAGTCTGTCCCTGTCACTATTTCTGCGTCTCGTGTTGTTTGATTCTCTCTCACTGTCTCTCTCTCTCTCTCTCTCCCTCTCTCCGTCTTTCCACCCACTCTGCTGTAATTCCTATTCCACCCACAGAGCCTAGGGCTCACAGACAGAGATGCAGAGACACGCTCGCAAGTGGGAGTGAGTGAGTGTGCATGCTTGTGCATTCACACTCGTATACTTCACAGAGGCGTGAGAAACAGCCGCACAAACACGCACTGAAATATAAGTGCTTCACAGTGGGATTCTTCATCTTATTTACACAATGTGTTTTGCCATCTTATTAGTATGCCTGGAGCCCAGCATCTTCTTAAAAAAGGGAGCGTGAAAGAATCAGAATGAATGTGTGTGTGTGTGTGTGTGTGTGTGTGAACAATTAAGGGGTTCAGCTTCCTGGCATGTGTTTATTTCAGTGTGTGTATAATTGCAGTCTATGTGTACAATAAAAAGTAGCAGGAACATCGAATTGTCCTTCTCAGAGTGTTTGTGTGTGGAGTTTCCTTGTTTGACAGGCACTATTAAAGCCTAAACCTGGTATGAAGGGCACATTCTTCAACAAGTCAAAACTCTGTTCTCTCCATAAGCTGTGTTCAAGATTCCATGGGGTCTGTTTTTTAAACCCGGGAGCAAAGTCGAATCATCGCTGTAATAAATCAGTCCGAATTGGTGTTTGAAATGAAGCTACGTGCAGATGAACATATGTGCCTCCTGTAGCCAGTAGCCTCAGAGAGTTAAAAATGCATTGTATTGCTCCTACTTTTGATTATTAAATGTCCACAGATGTGCTTATACATCCACCTAGGCACATAGATAATATAAACATTATATGTGAGAAAAAAAAATGCATGCCTATAGAAAGACAGAAACAAATGTGATTATGAGAAACTATTCTAAATCAGACAGTCACAAGACCGAGAGTTAAGACTGTTTCTTCTGGGTTGCATAATTATTAGGATTCTACCTTTTCTAATCAAGCTTTTCAACTACAGGAAGTTGTTTTCGAATCTTTCACCATAGGACCAAATATGTGTATTTCAAGTTTACTTCCGCAGTCTGTGTTTATGAAGAATTCAGTCTCCGGAGTGCCATTCAGTTTAAATTATCCATGTGAAATGAGTTTGCATTTAAAAATAAATTGTATTCGTGACTTTCAACAATAGTTAAGGTCAGTTTTGAATGGTGGGGTGGAATCTGTTGGCTCAGTGAGCAAACTGAAGACTCCAGAGGCTGGCATGATGTCACACAGTGTTTGTGGGCATGAAGGGAAATTACATCTAACCGGGTAAACACTCGCTGACAAGATAACTGCATAGCTCGCTTTCTCTTACATGATAGGCCAGCCAGAGGAAATGTGTGTGTTCTGGAGAAGCCGGTAATTAGTGCCTTTCCTGATGTTGTTTGTGCATGTTCATCTCAGAGCTTGAGAGTGTGTGTCACAGCATTTAAGGACAGTATTCAATTAGCTTGTAATTTAAGAGTGTGTATGTACGTTCATGCCTCACTGCAGAGAGTGTGTGAGTTTGTAGCAGAATTCCTCCTAACGAGAAGAATGCTGCAACACTCATTAGCACACACACACACACACACACACACACACACACACACTAATTACTGTGCTGCTTCACAAAGCGAGCTCTGTTCACACACAAGTGCAGCCACCCTGCATATGTGCAGTTCTGAGAAAAGAGATGAAGCTACCGGAGGAAAAGGCAAAGAGATGAAACAGAAGAGAGAGAGACTAAGAAAATTATGGAAGCCGGATGGGAAACATATAAAATAGTCACATTTAACTTAGTTTCAATCTACTTATCAGTTTCCGTATTAACTATCAAGGCTTTTCTTAGCATTTGTGCAACGCAGATGACTAAATTCCTGCTTCTAAGAGCTTCTTAAGACAGTTGTTTTCGTTCTTCTTCACTCAATACAACCCACTTCATGCAGTAGACGAGTGTTTGTTTTAGCCACTAACTAGAGGAAACATTTCATTCTTATTCTTATCTTATCATGCCTGATCACAGTGTGACTGTCCCGTCAGAGAGGCACGGAGGCTCATTTTCATGCTGCAGTATGTAACTCAGCTGAGGGATTCCTGCTCTTTAAAAGAGCAAAGTTTTGATCATGAAGTGAACACAAAACAAGTCCAAAAGAGTAAAAGTTTTCTGGGATCAGTTACTTATTATTGACTGATCATTTATAATAGTGGGCAAAGGTATAAGAGTAGGAGGGGCCACATTAAACCTAGTATTTAAAAAGAGTTGGCAATGACATGATTCATGGGTTTATTTCCCAGGGAATACATTAACTAATTAAATATACTTTGAATGCAATATCAGTGGTTTTGCACAAAAGCATCTTGCAATTGCATAAATGTGCATGTATCTTTTCATGGAAACTGAACCCAGGATTTAGGCAATGACATGGCCCCTCCTAAATTGTTTAAGTCAATGTGTTTTATTGTTGGCCATTTCTACACATCAACCTCCATGATTTAGGAGTGGAGTGAAATAACTAAAATACTTACGGGTATATTCAGGGTTCCAAAAATTACTTTATGGATAGAAAGTAGGCTTGCTGTGATAGTCCGTGTTGATGGTGATACCGCTGTTAAGTTGCAACACCACTTACATCACTTTCCCACCGCGGCAATAAAAAAATAAAATAAAAAACTAATTTAGTTCAGTTAGAAAACAGACACAACAATTAAAAACTGAATGCATCCGCTAAACGCAGCATGCTGAAGGACAGTCGCAACACAAAACGATGGCAGAAGATTTAGCTTCTAAACGAAATGCAAAAGCACCTATTAGGCTATATTTTAGATTTTGCAAAGCCTATAGACTTGATGAAACTTTGTTGTTTTGTATATGGCCTATAACATGGTGTATTAGTATTCGTTTTATTAATAAAAGTTCTATATTTAATATAAGTGAGATTGGCGTTGTACTGTTTTGTTGACCATTCAAACAAATGACGGCTTTGACGCTGAACTGCCGCTAATTTGAAAGATAAAGCTAGATTTGCATAGGCATTTACAAGCTATTTAAAAGCAGAGAAATGTGAGGATAAGAGGGAAAACACCCCATCCCCACACACACTCACCCTTCACAACCCTAATAGAAACACATTCCTCATACTCAAATCATCATGCTTTAACGAGGACTTTGGTTGATAGTGAATAACTTTGTGAAGGTTAACCACTGACTGATGTTCATTTAAAAGAAGAATTTCTGAGCCACTCACATTGCTAAATGTAATTGTCACACCTTCACACTGTTTGGACTTTGTTTTCAGTTTGCACCGTTTTCACTGTTGAGTTAGTTTTCATGGTTTCTGATTTGTTGTCATTTAGTTCAGATGTGTGTCTTGTATACTGGTATATCTGTGTGTGTCTTATTCTAGGGATACTCCCCCCCAGAATGAAAATTTTGTCATTAATCACTTTACCTCCATGTTGTTCCAAACTCAAAAAAGCTTTGTTCATCTTCAGAACACAATTTAAGATATTCTGGATGAAAACTGGGAGGCTTGAGACTGTCCCATTGACTGCCAAGTACAATACACTGTCAAGGTCCAGAAAAGTATGAAAAGCATTGTCAGAATAGTCCATCTGTCATCGGTGGTTCAACCGTAAAGTTATGAAGCAACGGGAATACTTTTTGTACACGAATAAATAAAAAATAACTTTATTCAACAATTCCTTTGTCAACCGTCTCCTCTGTCTCTCTACATATCACGGTATGATTGTTTTTTTTGCCCCCGAGCTCTTCCATCTGAAAACTACACCATCCATGTTTCACTGTCTCCTCCGTTGCCATGGCAATCTGCTGTCACCACACTTGTGTGTGCATCACATGACACGTGGATGCACTCCGGTCTAAAATTAAACTCACATGCGTGAGTGTGACCACAGCCATGAATACACTAGAATACCCTCGCTGTGGTGTCAAACCTGCTCTACATGCACACAGCTGTCGTTTTGTGAATAAGGGCCCTAGAGTTCATGCACTCCAGAGGGTTGCTTGTGTTTGTTTGTTTCAGTGTGCATGCATGTCTCTGAAATACTGCGTAGATCACTCATTCCTTATGTAATCATTCCCTACCCTCCGAGTGATAGGATCGGAATGCTGGGAAGTTTTAGAAGTAAGAATTTGAGAGAGACAAAGACTGAAATGAGGAGAAAAAGAAAAGCATTTGAGGAACCTTACCTCAAGGTCATCAAGGGAACGAGCCATACTGAGTCGCTTGGAACGTCCAAAAGATCGTCTGCCTGAGGAACGCTGAGGAAAGCCCATGGTAATGCCTTTAAATCTTCCACCCTGTGAGAAAAAGACAGAAAGACATCGGTGACATACTGGTGGTTGACCAAATTCTTATAATGCATATATAATGTCCTTTTGATAGAATATATATTGTGTGATGCATTAAACATTCCAGTGTCCTCACATTGGCATACCACGAGTCCCCCAGAAATGTCTGGGAATTTGTACATGTCTTTATCTCACAGCAAGAAATGTCAAATCTGGTGCAGAAGTAAATGTTTTAAATATGGATATTTTTCTTTCAAAACGCCTTTGTCCACCATCCGGAGCTGTATGAGACACTATTTTAATGGATGGGTGCTTTTTATTTAACTTCTTTTGGACTGATGCATGCAACACCTGCTGAGTGGCATTAAACAGCTTGTAAGAAAGATTATTTTTAATATAACTCTGACTGGATTCGTCTGAATGAAGAAAGTCATACACACCTAGGATGAGTAATTTATGGGCTAATATTCATTTTTGGGTGAACTAACCCTTTAAGTCCTTTTTCAAATGTACAGATGCAGTCACATTAGCAAACTTCCAGCAAAATTTTAATATGCAAAACAGGTCTACTGTCAATAGAGTAGCAAGGTATAAAGTACAGCTCACAGAATACAGAAAACTTGTAAGACTAACTTGTAAGACTAACAAAAGCGGTCACTGGGGTGGTATCTTTTCAAAAGGTACACTTTTGCACCTATTAGGTACTAATATGTACACTTTAGGTACTAATTTGTACCTTTAAGGTGCCAAAATGGACTCTTTAGGTACAAAGGTGTGCTATTTCCCTCAGTGACAGCTTTTGTACTTTTTTTCTGATAGTGAGTGAACAAAATTTTACTAGACTTTAAATGGCACCTTTAAGTGAATGCCATCCCAGATGAAATGTATGACTTACTTTCTTTAGATGAATACAAATATTTTTAGAAATATTTAAGTTGATGCTTCAAAATACAAGTAAAATGACTCAATGAATCAATGTCTATTGAAATGAAATATGTTTGTGTAAGAAAAATATTAATATTTATTTTTAAATATAAACAATTTTAATATAGACCACAGCTTCCAACAAACAAGCCAGAAGACACTGATTCATCAAACGGATAGATATGGATTAAACGTCATGTTCACTTTGTAAAGCATCAACTCTGGGAATCCCCTTGCATTATATGGACTCAAAGAGAAGGATTATTTTTCTATAAATCTTACTTTGAAAAAGTCATGTAAATCTGTGATGACATGAAGGTAAGTAAATAATGAGATAATTTTCATTCATGGATTCCTTTTAAAGAGTTTTTCAATCACCCATTTTCTAGTGTACCAATTTGCAAGTAGTAGCCTTTGTCTGATTGCTACTAAAACGTAAGCACTTAACAAAGCTTCAAAGCAACAGTATTTACACATTCTCTTCATATTCAACTGGTATGAAATTAAGTATTTATGTATCTATCAGCATTTACCCTAATCGATTCGGTAAATACTTTAAGCCATGACACCATGTCATGTTTTGTGTTCAGAGAAAGACCAACAGGGACTAGACGGAGAAGCAGAAGGACGAAAGTACAAAGATGAGAGAACAAGTAGTCAGGCGGTCAGACAGGCAGAGAGACAGACTGATTAGAGGGATCATTTCCATAGGCTAAAGTTTAGAGATTGATTGTGCAGATGACAAGAGCAGTGTAATCAAATGGCTGTGTTGCCTAGAAACACAGCGAACTGTGTTCAGCCTCATCATTATGACACATCGAGTGATAAAAACATTTGCACACAACCACAAATATGCCAACACCAGTGACTACATACACATGAGAGTCTATGCACATACTTCAGCTATGCACATGTGTCTGCATTTAAAGGGACAGTTAAACCAAAATTGATCATTCTGTCATCATTTACTCACTCTATCATCCCCTTTTTAAATTCTTTCTTCTGCAAACACAAAATAATACAGTTTCGCAGTAATTGTTCATCAAAATGTTTTAGTGACCACTGACTTTCACTATAGGAAATTTCCAAGATTTCTTAAAAAAAAAAAAAAAAATTATATATATGTTCTTTGTTTCCCAGGAGAAGACTTTTAGAACAATGGTAAGCGGGCCTACACAATGACAGGATTTTCTATGAACTATTCCTTTAAGGCTACCAAGACAGGACATTTACATAATATCCCTCTCAGTCATACACACACACACACACACTCACAATATGAATTTCAATGC